>NC_056751.1:377472583-377485083 GCF_019279795.1 Protopterus annectens | reverse complement strand
CTAGTATCTGGGTTTGAGCAAGGACATAGCCAGTGTGACTTGAAGTGGAGTTTTAGACTATTTTTGAATTGACTTAGAGAAGTTGCAAGCGTGATGTTATTTGGGAGAGAGTTCCATATTTTACCAGTGGTGTTGGCAAATAGTGCGTCACCACCTAGGTTGAGAGATTTAGTTGTTTGGACAAGGAGTCCGTTTGCTGAGTGAAGGCAGCTTAGATTGGAGTAGGGAGTCATTAAGTTTAGTGCTGGTGTATTCTCAGGTTGTTTAAGGGTTTTGAATGCCTCTATGAGTTGGGACTGGTGAAGAAGGTGTGGGAATTCTATCCATCCAAGCTTTTTCAGGTTAGTACAGTGGTGTGTTCTGTAGGGTAGGCCTGTAACGAACCTGGCAATGTGATTATAGCAGGATGAGAGCTTGGCCAGATCAGATTTGTTAAGGTGAGTGAGGACAGGAGAGGCATATAGTAGGGTAGAGAGAAGGTGTGAACGGGCTGTGGCTGCCCTGGCATTCGGGGTAGGGAAGGCTTTAATTCTATATAGGGTCCCAAGTTTCTTGTTGACTGACTTAATGGCTTGGTTGATATGTATATCAAATCTGAGTTTATTGTCAATGTTTACCCTAATAGCTTTGTATAGGTGTCTGGGGAGATGATGGTCCCATTATTGGATTTTATAGTGAAGTTTTCAGTCTGAGATCTATTGGTTGGGTAGAAGAGAAGCAACTTGGTTTTGTTTGGATTTAAGATCAGGAGATGGTTGGCAAGCCAGTTTTCGACTTTGGTGAAGCTATGTTGGGTAGTAGTTAGTAGATTTGCAAGAGAGGCATTGGAACATATTATAGTCAAGTCATCTGCATATTGAATGCAGGTGGCTTCAGGGATGACTGTTTGGATGTAGTATATGAAGACTGAAAATAGGAGAGGTCCTAATATGGAACCTTGAGGAACTCCTATGGTATTTGGTAGTAGGCAGGAGAGTTTGTTTTGCCACATTACTGCTTGTTGTCTCCCAGTGAGGTAAGCTTGAAACCAGTCAAGGGCTGGAGTATCTAGATACAGGGTTTTTAAAGTATATAGAAGTAACTGATGGTTTACCATATCGAAGGCTTTTGATAGGTCCAGGTCCAGGAAGAGAGCGGAGGATATTTTTTTATTATTCCGGTTAAGATTAATGTTTTCAGTAAAAGAGAGGAGGGCAGTGGTTGTACTATGATGGGGTCTGAATCCATGTTGAGAGTCTGTGAGTAGTTTATTTTGGGTAGATAGAGCATTAGCTGGTTGTGCATGCACTTTTCCATAATTTTGGCAAGTGGTGATAGTATGGCTATAGGTCTATAGTTGGATAGTTCTGTGGATGAACCTCCTTTGTGGAGTGGAATAACATAGGATATTTTCCAAATTGAGGGGATTGAGGCCTCAGTTATGGTTCTGTTAATTAGGATTGAGATAGGGTAGGCCACGACATCTGCAGCAATTTGCAGGTATTCAGCTGGCAGAAGATTGGCTGAAAGGGTGGTTGGCTTCAGTTTTTTCAAAAGGGATCTGATAAAGGATGTGGACACTGGCTGGAAGTTAAAGAGAGTGGTGAGTCGGGTATAGTGTTTATAGAAGTGTGGGGAGGAGAAAGTTGGTTAGCTAATGACTGGATGGTTTCTGTGAAGCAAGTATTGAATGAATTGGCTATATCTTCTTGGCTCTTGTCAGATAATGTTCCTGGGGTCGGAGTAGTGGATTTGCCTGGTTGGAGAAGTTTATTTATGCCTGCCCAGTACTTTTGAGGGTTATTCTGATGTTTATGTTGCAGATTGTAGAAGTAATTTTTCTTATCTAGTATGATGGCTTTTTTAGTCTCATTTCTAAGTTGTTAGAATTTGATACGATCTAGGGGTAGTTTGGTAGTGCGCCATTTATCCCACGCTTTGTCTCTAGTTGTTATTTTGGTTTTGGTGTCTGTTGTTAGCCAGGGTGCTAGTTGAGTTTTAATTCTTATTGAATAAACAAATATAAATTTCCACACACTAGCATAAAAACACACCAAACAAATGAGAGGAATGGGGGGGGGGGGGTGGAGTAATTACTGCAAGCCGTGATAATTCAAACATCTTCCATTATGCCAAGTTAATCTTACACAACTGTACTACGCTCTTCATACTGATCATGGCTGCAGTAGCCGTAACATTGTGGGTAGATTATTATAGTTAACTACATTTAGGAAGTGTCCCAGCATCCCTGGAGAGTCTTCCTAACAAAGCATGATCTATACCTAGAGAAGGAATCCAACTAACAGTCCTCTGTTCATACTTTTACAAAGCATTAAGTAGCAGCTACTAGAAAACAGAGAATGCAACCCTTTTCAAAAGGCATATAAGCCACCAATGTTCTTGCAGAGTTGACTTTGTCAGCCCGAATAGATTGGTCATGGTGAGTATAACAAGAGGTAACAGCCTTTGACAACCATTTGAAATGGTCTGTTTAGACACCTGTTGTCCTTCCCTTCACAAGAAATGAACAATTAATCTGAAAGATTTAGTCCTGTCCAGATAGCACCAGAGTTGTCTGCGGACATCCAAGATATGTAGTATCCTTTCTCCTTCATTTTTAGAAGGAAAGAAAATGGGTGAGGAACAGTTTGGCTTAAAGGAAATGTGGATACCACTTCAGGCATGAAAGATTACTTCTCAAAGAAACCCTGTCCTTGTGGGAAATGAAGTAGGGTAGAGTTGACTCACCACAAGAACTTGAAACTCTGATACCTTCTTGCATAGGTCAGAGCAAATAAATAAAACTGCTTTCCATGTTAAGAACCTTAAGTTCAAATGGAGCAAGTGCTACTTGCTCCAACACAAAATTAAGACCAAGATTCTAAGGAGGGGCTGCCAGTTTACTTGGAGGCCTCTTATGCAAGACCCCTTTTAAGGTCATTTTGGCATAGGATTGGTTTCACAGAGGAGCATCCAGGGGCAGACATGCCAATAATTGAACCTTGATAGAGGAGTATGAAAGGCCATAGGATAACAACTCACAAATATTGTAAAACCAGAAATCAACTGGTCCTGAATGGGTGCCGGTATGGTTGTTGGCACAAACTAGAAAATCTTTTCCATTTGCCAATATATGATTTTCTAGGAACAAGCTTTTTTGCCTCCATTAGTACCTGCCATACATACTCAGAAAAACAAATGCCTAAAAGGAATTAAGAACATATTACCCAGGCAGTCAATTGAAGAAGACGGATTTCAGGGTATATCAAACACCCCTGTTCCCACACGGTAGTAGATCCCTTTTGTGAGGAATCTCATAACTGCCCCTGGTCATGTCCAAAAGAATGGAGAACCACTCTTGCCTGGGCCAGAAGGGAATCACCACAATGATCTTGGGGATTCCTTCTGAACTGTCAGAACTACTGTGGATATTAGGGTCTATATTAGAACATCGAAGTTTCAAAACTTTGAATGTTCTAATATCGACCCCTATTCAGCGAAAGCTGAAAACATCGAACATACAGAACAGCAAGTTTTTTCCTAGAGAAAAAAAATTTGCTGTTCCAAAACACACACACAACAGCAATCCACACACAAACACCTAAAATTTTATACCTAACCCTACACTAAACTATACACACACTATTATCCATTTACCTTAACCCAAACCCTAACCCTAAGGTCAGTCACTATCGCACACTCACCTCACCCGTGCCCCAACCCTAACTTACCTAACCCACCCTAACCCTCACGTCCACACAATCGCACACATACCTGACCCACACCCTAATCCTAACTAACCTAACCCGCACTCAATTGCACACTTACCTGAACCCGACCAACTTCTCACACAGTGCTGAAAATACCGAAACAGAAACGGACAACCAAATTCTTTCCCTAGGAAAAAATGCAGTTTTCTGTTGCTTCGATATTTTCAGCCTTCGTTGAATATGGGTCGATATTAGAACATCTGAAGTTTTGAAACTTCAATGTTCTAATAGATCTGGATATTAGTGGAAAGGTTGGAAAGTCATACAGGAACATTCCTGTCAAAACAGGAGAAAAGGCAACAGTTTTCCACACCTTCTTGCAAGGAGTCCTGGAACAGAACTTGGCTACTAAATTTTTCAGACAGGAGGCAAAAAACTCTGTTATAGGAACTCCCCACAGACGGCTCAAATCTTGTAAGACCTCCACATTTAGATTCTATTCATCTGCCCTAGTCCTGCTTAGCTTGTCTGCCACACAATTTTGCTGTGATAGAATACAGGATGCCTGTAGATCAAGACTATGCTGTGAACCTATATCACACAAGCTAACAAGGCCAGTCGGAAGAGGGGGTACAACCTGGTTCCCCCTTACTTAGACGTACCACATCACTGTGGTGCTGTCTGTAACCACTTGGAGGTCCTGGGGACCAAAAACGATTCACAGAACTGAGTGCCTTGATCAGGGCAAGCATCTCATTTATATTTATGTGCTTGCAACTATCCTTGGCATCTTACACACCCTGCTATTTTCTCTCTTCTGAAACTTCTTCCCAAGCAAATTCTAAAGCATCTATGGTGACCAACTACTTTGGAGCAGGGACGAAGAGGAAACCTTGATTTAAGGATATCTGTTGTATTCAGCAAGTGATTTCTATAGTGACAAATTCCAGTACTGGGATATGAAAGGATAAAGGGTGTTGATGCAGAGACCAAAGATCTCCATTGTATCTTTCTCATGTAGAGTTTTGCCAGGGGTATCATGAGAATCACTGATGCCATGAGACCCAAAATCTTGAGGTAGTACATTGTAGTAACCAAAGTTGGAGTAGAAAACCTTAAAAATATATCTAAATGAACATCTGCTTTTTCTGTGGAAGAAAATCTTTTTGAACCAAGGTGTCTAGCTGACATCTTAGGAACACATTCCTGTGTTAAAGGCTTTTAAAAGTTCTCTTGTAATCCCAGCTTGTGCAAGAGACCTCTCACCCAAGACAGATTGCATAGTCTTTTTCAAAATGTCAGAAAAGAGAAAGTCATCTAAATACTGAAAAAAAAGTGTGGATAACCTGTAACCTGCAAAGAACTATAACTGCAGCTAGACACTGAAAATTCTGGTGTAGTTCATAGGATCATAAGAGGTTATTAGGCTAACGGCTCCAAGGCCTCTACAAGCCTATCCCGCCCTATACCCTAGTTCCCGTACAGACCAAGATATATAGCCTATGCTTTATGCAAATCTAAGATCAGAACTAGCTGCCCCTGTCTGAGGGACATAGATGAAACCCCAGGTGTAAATTTATGGTTTCCCATCCAAATGCCCATGTTACGCTTAAATAGGGTCATTCAGGAGCTCTGTTTTACATGAATTGGGAGTTTGTCCCAGAGAAGTGGCAATCTCTGGGAGACGCATCTGTCTCCCCAGCATGTACTGTTAATAGTCACAGACTAGGTTAAGAACCCTACAGCGAGTAAATATTGTCTCATTGGATTTGCAGATATGCAGCAGCTTCATCAAGGCAGGGTCTGAGACTGCTCTGCAGGTCAGACACAAGCTGCCTCCAAAGCAGTCTATATGACAAGAGTAAAGCGCTAAGGCCATCAGTCTGCCATGTAGCTAATGAGTTGTAGGCCCTGAATTTTCTTGGTGAGAAACCTCCAAGTTCTCTCCAGCTGCTGCATGTGTATGGCAAGGTACATACAGAAGGCAGCATTGTACTCTATTACTGGTCTGATGGAGAGCAGTGTACAGGAAAGTTATAACCACCTTACCTTTGGATCCTACACCCCTGCATATGAGGGATGATGCAATGTAGAAGGCCTTCCTTACTACTGTGGACACCTGATGACTAAAATTAAGTCCGTTATCAACTTGCGTTCCTAAATCTCTCAACACTGGGTTTGAATTTGGGGAGTATTATTAATACTGTAATTAGCAGGGGTTTCTCCTTTGCTGAAGGGTATGACAAACTCAACAAAAAAAAAAAAAAATGCATTTAAGTCCATGGCTTTGACACCAGTCATTTTTGTCTGTGTAAGCCCATTTTGTAGTACATTGACATCTTTGGGGGATTTGATGATTGCACCCAGTTTGCAGTCATCCGCAAACTTGGCAAGCCATAGGCCATTTTCCCCTGGACATCTGAAAAATAAATACCAAAACAGTAGGGGGCCTAGCACAGGTCCCTATGGAACACCACTGGTAACAGGTCTGCTAGTAGAGTTGTCAGCCCCAATTCTGACTGTATGTGTTCCGTTTGTGAGCCATTTGGGAACCAATCTTGTGACGCAAGGGTTAATCCCCAGCTGGGTGAATTTCTCAATGATGCCCGAGTAAGGGAGTGTGTCAAAGGACTTGGCTAGGTCGAGAACTGTTCTGCCTTCATCCAGGGGCTTGATGACCTTCCTGAAGAAGACAACCAGGTTTACCAGACAAGAACTGCCCTTAAAGGCAAACTGGGTCAGGTCAAGGTTTGAAGGTCACCTATATCCTTGCCAAGATCCAGGATGATTCTCCATGGCTTTGCAACAAGGCTGGTTGTGGTTCACAGGGTTGGTTGAGGACGACCTTATGCAAGGGATTACAATTGCTGTTTTCACTCAGCTGGGACAAAGCCAGTGCTTAGACCAAGATTGAAGTGTGTGCCCAGCAGTTCCCCCAACTCCAGTTTTAGACCATTTAATAAGCAGCCTGGGATGTTGTGTTGTCCTGTCCCACAGACACTGCATTTTTGGCCTTTTGAGAGTGTGTGGCTATTACCTACTCTCTGGAGATACTAGGCAGAGGACTGGTGACAGGTATGTTAAGGGTTGGATTTGTGGGGAAGTTGGGGGGTGAAGTTTTGGCCAAACCTGTCAGCTAGCAGGTTAGCAACATCCTCATGTTCACTACAAGTAGTTCCATACAGCTAGGTTTGGCACAAAGCTGGACCTTTTAGATTTTGGATGTAGCTAAAGAATTCTTTGCGATTTACCTTAGCTAAGGATGCTAATTTAATTTAGTTTCATAATTAGCTTTAGAGGACTTTGCAAGATGGCTAATCTGCTTGTTTATGCTTTGAAGGAGTTATTATTCCTTTACTGGGACCATTCCCTCTTGTTTTTTGACAGCAGTTTTCTTCTGTTATTGTATGACCTATTTATGCTGGATGTCCAGCAGGGTGGCTTACTTTTTAGTGAGGATCTTGACTATCTGTTCCAGTACAGCTGGGTCTATACATTCATATAGGTGTTTATACAGAGCATTTGTGTACACCTCAGTACAGGGGTCATTGCTGTCACTGTTGGCAAGGGATCAGAAACTACTGATGCCATCGCTCAGTAGACTATAGTTAGCTTTGGAGAAATTTTTTTTAACCTTTTTGCTCTTGAGGCTGGATCAAGTATGATAATTACTTCACAACAGACTGATTTATGATCAGACTTTACCAGGACGCACCATACATGAGGTGGTGCAGTGATCCCAGTGAACACACATCAAAGATGTTGGAACCGATTGTGGGGGTGTTGTCCAGAGCACTTGTGTTAAAATCCAGGAAACTTGGGGTTAGAACACCTGTGTATTTATATATGTTACCCAAAAATTGATGGAAGGATAATTAAAGTCATACATGGCCAGGGTATTTGCCTATACCGAGTGACTCGTAGGAACAAGTAGACTGGTTTTCATAGCCAACAATGACATGGATGAGGCCTTTATGTGGAGGGGGGGTCTTTCCTACAGTTAAGTAGGACTTGGGAGTAACTCTAGGGAGTCATACTGTTTAACCAGTCTAGAGGTGTACATTATTTTACATTTGTTGACCGGGAGTGTCCGACTGAGCTACTGCCCTTTTTCAACAGAGACCCAGGGAGAAAAGCTCCAAACAATGTACAATGCAACAACAATCGAAAATAATGGTATTTTATTAGTTACAGACTAAATACAACTTTTTTCAGGTAAAGCAGT
The DNA here is from genome assembly GCF_019279795.1 of Protopterus annectens. NCBI lineage: Eukaryota > Metazoa > Chordata > Ceratodontiformes > Protopteridae > Protopterus > Protopterus annectens. Next base: position 377,477,169 of record NC_056751.1, on the reverse strand, counting down.
ACTCAAAACAAGGAGGATTAATAAACTAAAGTAAGTTATAGGTTTTAGCCAAAAAAGTTAATGAAGTTAGTACGCAGAATACAGCAGATGCTAAGGTTACACAAAAGTTCAGGAAGTAGTGTAAGGCAGGAAATTTGGAGTTTACAAAGAAAGCTTAGTGTGCAAGTAGTATGCAGAGTAATAAGAATTAATTTTGACAGTAGTATCATGGCAGCTTACTTAATATCTAGATGGAAACAAAAGGTTGTGAGGCATGAAAAAATAAATTACTTTAAATACATTACTGGAATGCCAGTCAAAAATCAAGTATAAGAAAAACAAGCAGCACTCAACTCAAACCACTTCTCCTTGCACTGTAGTTCTAATTATAATTTATATTCAGCTTTATTAAAGTACCAAGTAACACGCTGAAAGTAGAAATCTCTGTGATGCCTCCACTTGTAAAAATGTTTCTTGTCCAAAAAAGACCTGCTGCCTGACAACTATCTACTTGTTTCATGGGGAAAACATGATCAAAATAAAAAATGAAAAGCAAACAAGAAACCAGCTCAAGATACATTGCTTAAAGGATTACTGTACAGGTATGGACCACACATGACAGATTGGCATTCTGTTTAGTTTAGGAGTAAAGCCTGCAGAGATGACTGGAAGTCTCCAACAAGTGTAATGAGCTTCTTAAAATAATGTAATCCAGTCCTTTATTACAAATACTGTCATATGTATTTCAATACAAAAGGCTTATACGTTATCTAGTTAAGTATTCTCTGCATGGAAACAACACCAAGGTTTTCAATGTTGGCAATTCTTTAACAGTATGCTTATTAAAGCTTACTTGCATCTTACAATCTCAGACAAACTTACCTGATGGTCATTAAAAGCATTGCTACTTAGAGAGCAACAGGCACTTGAGTAATAAGCATAACTCAACAGTACAAAAATATGACAGAAATCAGACCATTCTGCAAAATCAAGGACAGATAAAAAGCCACTGTAGTACTTGTGTCTACTTTGGATGAGGGGATACTCTGCACATTTACATTGCATAATTACTACTTGCCTTGCTTGGACACATTCAGAGTCACTACATGGGGGAGTGGGGTGCAACAAGTATGTCACAATTTGAAAGGTCTCTGGCTGACTGATGGCCCTGACACATTTGTCATACCTTTCAACCTCCGAGCAAGAAATCCGGACAAAGCCATACATAGAAGTGAGACAAAGGCCCAAAAATAAGGGCAATTTTTAAATATTGCTCTTATAAACTTAGAAAGATAATAGAATAGGTATTGCCAAACAAACCAAGAAAACGTAAAAAAACAAGTAGAAAATCCAATAGAGGCCCCTTGTCAGAAAACAGCAGCTCCAATTGAATAACCTTAACAATTTGAATAAAAGCGTACCAAATAGCTTTCAGAGGTATGAAATAAAAACCACATAAATATCCTGAAAGGAATACATTGTTCAATTTCGAATAAGGGACACTAAATCGTATCTGTAACATTACAGCATGACAGAACCATACATGAAGGAATCAAACATATAAAATAAACTTAAAAAATTATATATTGTTAAAAAATGTTAAAAAATATTATTTAGAAACATTAACATTGTAATAATGTGCATGTGGAATATATCCTTAACAACGAAAATGTTTCTAGTTAAAAAATTGTAATTGTGGATGTACAATTACCTAGGGCATAGAACATAAATTACTTATTCAAAAAATACACCATCATAATGAGGTTCATATTGAAAATGCTCAATCTATAACAGCAATTTATTTTTACCAATCTGTTTTACCAATAAATCATGTGACATACCAAAATTATGGATGCCTGTACCAAATAATTTATTTTACTAAGTAATTCTCTTGTTAAACAGGTGTGATGTTACAGTTGTATTAAGTTGGATCTAAACAGGTCGTTACTTGCATGCCATTCTAATCTCGAGTTCATAAAATCATGGAATGACTCGTGTCTTCACTGTGATTCAATGGCCATGAACAAAAATCTATGCCTGGATTTAATTTGTTTCCAGCGTTATCGTCTATATTCTAATGGCTCAATGTTCACATGTTCCCGACCCTACTGGTCCGTCTTTCGATGTAACGCTTAACAATTAACATAGCATTATCATTAGGAAACTTGCTCTCACAATTTAATGAAGCGATCAAATATTTTCTGTCCCTACTGTAAATGTTTCACCTATTTTAACCCTGTTACAGTTCTCAAAACCACATTGTTGCATCCCACTCTTTTTGTTGAATACATATTGGGATGTATCCCTTTGAAACAATTCCTTAAGATTGGTAGACCTTCTGAAAATAATCTTAGGAATCTACCTAACTTGTCAACCAAGTAAAATTGGAATTAATGAAATGCCAGTTCTTCATATAGTAAAATTCCTTCAAAATTTCTACTAAAAGCAGTGATGACGCTTAGACCAAAATCACTGTCCTTTCCTCAGGTATAACTGACCAAGTTCTCATTACCAAGTTCAACCCTTACAAGATTTAAATCAGAATTGTCATCAATCTGATTAAGAGTATTGTACCATAAAGGTTTATAAAAAACCATTGAGTCTTTATTAGTGATTCTCAATCAGGTCGTAACAGTTGCAGGGTACCCTCTGTTCTTAAACATTTCCTTCAACAGTTCACATTCATGTGAAATCCGTCATAGTACTGCACATTCTGCACTCACCAGTTGTCCCTTTACAATCGAACTTTCTGTTTGTATGGATGGAAACTGGTGAATGCAGAAGGAATTACAAAGCTACTTTCTAAACACTGTTGATGTTAAAGTGCTATTCCTAAAGTCCTTGGTCAACCTAATGTCAAGGTAGTCTATTTCCTTCTCTGAAAATTTGGACGTAAATTTCAAAAACTCAGTTGTTGTGTTCAAAATTTCAACAAAGTTTTACTTTTTCAGACCCTTGAACAATATAAAAATATCGTCAAGGAATCTGGTGTAATATGCAACAGGTTCCATAAGGCCTGGCGTTTTCCTTAAAATATTAGCCTCCCAATAGCCCATTACATAGTTGGCTACACAAGCCCCGCAAGGGGAGCCCATTGCCACTCCTCGTTTTTGGAGAAAGAATTCTCCATTAAAGGTGAAGTAGTTTGACGTCAGAACAAATATTTTAAGGAAAACGCCAGGCCTTATGGAACCTGTTGCATATTACACCAGATTCCTTGACGATATTTTTATATTGTTCAAGGGTCTGGAAACATTTACAAAACTTGTAGAAATTTTAGAATTCATCCATTAAATATGAGTTTATTTGCAACAATTATCGTTAATTAGTTTGTAGGAGTTACATGATGAAATGAGACCTACCTGTGACATGTAGTGACCAATGGACTTAGAATAGTACTTGAACGATACTAACTTAGTGTATAGAATCAGGCAGTATTCCTTCTGCATTACAGCATGTGCTTCCATCTAAACTGGCATTTAATTCGATTGAATGGATGTATCGTATACATTAGAGGATTGAATGAAACTGGATTCACATAGATTGAACAATGATGTGATAGAAATGTTTTAGAACATGGTACAGACATACTGATTACTGTACATTGAGGAGAGTCATAAGTAAAAAGATGTAATAGCTATTTATAAAGACCGAGTCTGGATTTACAATGAATCATTAGTCAGAGATTGTTTTAATTGACAAAATCATGATTTTAATACTTGAGAGGTTGACAATTGAACTTGGTAGATCAACTGTAAACTGTAGAGTTTACTAGAAAACATGTTTCTGTTAAGATTATCATATGTTACTTGATAATTTAAAGGATTATAATAATTGATTGTAACATTTTAAATATAATTCAATGATTATTGTATGATTATGGTGTTATTCCTATAGATATTGCATGGTCTCGCAATCTTAAAATTGTTACAGAAGGATATATTCCATGCAATATGTAATTCAAAAACAAGTTTTGCAGTTCAATATTATTGTATTTATCACTGTAATCAGAGCTTAACAATGTAAAACATTTACAGTAAGTAGATAGAATATATTATTGATGAATTTCTTAATGTAAAATCTGATAATCAATGTCTTGTCAATATTTCATCAGTCTTTAATGTTTGTCACTTAATTTGCAAAGAAGACAATATTATGAATGGACCATATGTATGAAATTTCATAAAATAGCCAACGAACCAGCTAAGTAACTTGTCATAAATCCAGGGACCTTTATGATTTATTCATGAGCATTGAAAATAAAAAACTACATGCATTTTGAAATGAAAAGTGTGCATAACATATTACATTATTTCTTGAATGTAAACCTTAGTTTCAAAAGATTGGGACATATTACGGCAACCAAAGTTTGATCAAAATAACAAGTTGAAGTCTATGCTAATTCTAAAACAAATTGCAGTACCTTTAACTGATTATTGACAGATAAATCTTTGATGACAAAGGCCAAAAATTTAATATTAGGGGCAACTATGACTCAAAGGGACAGTATAAGAAATTGGGTGCCAATTTATAAAGAATTTACATGATTTACTGTTTGATAAATCTGGACAAGGCCTATATTTAGCAGCATTTTTTATAATGCAGTT
>NC_056751.1:377404148-377472083 GCF_019279795.1 Protopterus annectens | reverse complement strand
ATTAAAACAGGTCGGGTTAATAAGGAATCTGTTTGAAGCAAATAACTTAAGTACCAGAAAAGTTATTGTAGGCAAATGCTTTCAACCTTAAAAACAGGTCAGTTAATAATGGACTTCATCAGAACAGCCCCACAACCTCTGATCACTGAAAACAGTATCCCATCACTTTACTAATTAACAAACAAGGTGTAGTGCACCAAAAAACAAGTAGTTCATACACTTGAAATATTAAGTATGTGCTATCTCTCGGGCAATAAACACTTAAATAATCAATGCAATCTTCCTTAGGGCACTGTGGTTAACCCTCCCTGCACCACAACAGAAATTTCTAAACCTCATTTCTACCAAGACAAAAAAATATATATATGCCATATTTTATAAGATAATTTAGCCAAAAATGCACAGGACAAGCACTAGCCAATGCGTGCATCAACTTCTTCTGCACATACATTTTTTTAATCAACTTACCATGGGAAAAATTGCAAAAAAATGCATATAAAACACAAACCAGAAAAAACACTGTACTAACCAAGCACACTGTTTACTCCAAGCTCATGCAGTTTACCATTTTGATAACAGATTACCATTTTGATAACAGAATTATACAGATGCACACCAGAAAGAAAAAAGCCAATAATGTATGAAAGTAACCACACTAATCTGCATGTTAATTCACAGGAGAGAGGGTGAGAGAGACGGGAACAGATGTGCCTAACTGTGTACGAGATGAATATGTGTTTCATCACCTCTGGCCTTACACCAACAATGCCTGTAATGTATTCAGAATTCTGTTTCAAGTTGCTTCTTGTCACAGGGCAGAACTATTGGCTAACTTCCAAACGGAATTGAAATTAGCTGGCGTCAAATGGCATCTTCCTCCATCAGAGCACTGACACCACTTCAAATGGTAACGATAGTCAGAGGATCCACTGGCTAAGGTGCCATCTGAACAAAGAACACATTTAAGAGCCACACACTTACAGGAAAATGCAACAGGCATTGCAAGAATAAGAGTAAATGAAAAGAAAAATCTCTAAACCATTAGTCTGACTCCACTGATTTAAAAGATGACAAAATGATTCCTCACATACAGAATGCTAATTAAAGTTCTGAAATTCTACACAGGATGTGGAAACAGAGTACAGACACACACACACACACACACACACACACACACACACACACACACACACACACACACACACACCTAATCATCCAGAACATTAATTTAAAGCTGGCCAAGCAAAATTCGTACAGTTGTGCAAGTTGAACTTACCATAACAGCAGATGTTAAAATGATCACTGCTGCAGTAGCCTTAGCTATATGGGTTACATCCTATGAAGGATATAACAGCCAGCCATCTTCCAAAGCTTCAGGGCACCTTCCATGCACCCTAACTTCAAGGAGCTCAAGCGGAGTTAGCTAAAAGACAAGTTTGGGGGCAAAGCACTTCAGAGCTTTGCTGTCAGCAGAGAGAAGGAGTATGAGCCCTAAAAGGACAAAGCTAGGAATTATTATTATTTTATTTATTTATTTTACATTTGTTAACCAGGATGGTCCGACTGGATACATGTCCTTTTTCAGCGGAGGCCCGGGGAGAAAAGCTCCAGAGTTACATTGATAATTAGGTACAGTAAATGAGCTGAAAGAACTTAACAAAAAAGGCTATTTACATACAAGTACAAGACTGCCATTACTATTTCTGAGATTACTACAAATGTAACATTAATAACATATTAGCAAGGACGGTAGGCAGTATAATGACAGAGTTGGACAGGATACATATTTCTTTATCACAGTATACAAAGTACTTATCATCTTAGCTAGTTGTTTATGTTTTAGTTAATGGCACAGAGCTAGTATCTGGGTTTCAGCAAGGACATAGCCAGTGTGACCTGAAGTGGAGTTTTAGACTATTTTTGAATGGACTTAGAGAAGTTGCAAGCGTGATGTTATTTGGGAGAGAGTTCCATATTTTACCAGTGGTGTTGGCAACAGCGCCACCACCTAGGTTGAGAGATTTAGTTGTTTGGACAAGGAGTCTGTTTGCTGAGTGAAGGCAGCTTAGATTGGAGTAGGGAGTCATTAAGTTTTTTAGTGCTGGGGTATTCTCAGGTTGTTTAAGGATTTTGAAGGCCTCTATGAGTTGGGACTGGTGAAGGTGTGGGAATTCTATCCATCCAAGCTTTTTCAGGTTAGTACAGTGGTGTGTTCTGTAGGGTAGGCCTGTAACGAACCTGGCAATGTGATTATAGCAGGATGAGAGCTTGGCCAGATCAGATTTGTTAAGGTGAGTGAGGACAGGAGAGGCATATAGTAGGGTAGAGAGAAGGTGTGAATGGGCTGTGGCTGCCCTGGCATTCAGGGTAAGGAAGGCTTTAATTCTATATAGGGTCCCAAGTTTCTTGTTGACTGACTTAATGGCTTGGTTGATATGTATATCAAATCTGAGTTTGTCAATGTTTACTCCTAATAGCTTTGTATAGGTGTCTGGGGAGATGATGGTCCCATTATTGGATTTTATAGTGAAGTTTTCAGTCTGAGATCTATTGGTTGGGTAGAAGAGAAGCAACTTGGTTTTGTTTGGATTTAAGATCAGGAGATGGTTGGCAAGCCAGTTTTCGACTTTGGTGAAGCTATGTTGGGTGGTAGTTAGTAGATTTGCAAGAGAGGCATTGGAACATATTATAGTCAAGTCATCTGCATATTGAATGCAGGTGGCTTCAGGGATGACTGTTTGGATGTCGTTTATGAAGACTGAAAATAGGAGAGGTCCTAATATGGAACCTTGAGGAACTCCTATGGTATTTGGTACTAGGCAGGAGAGCTTGTTTTGCCACATTACTGCTTGTTGTCTCCCAGTGAGGTAAGCTTGAAACCAGTCAAGGGCTGGAGTATCTAGCTACAGGGTTTTTAAAGTATATAGAAGTAACTGATGGTTTACCATATCGAAGGCTTTTGATAGGTCCAGGAAGAGAGCGGAGGATATTTTTTATTCCCGTTAAGATTAATGTTTTCAGTAAAAGAGAGGAGGGCAGTGGTTGTACTATGATGGGGTCTGAATCCATGTTGAGAGTCTGTGAGTAGTTTATTTTGGGTTAGATAGAGCATTAGCTGGTTGTGCATGCACTTTTCCATAATTTTGGCAAGTGGTGATAGTATGGCTATAGGTCTATAGTTGGATAGTTCTGTGGATGAACCTCCTTTGTGGAGTGGAATAACATAGGATATTTTCCAAATTGAGGGGATTGAGGCCTCAGTTATGGTTCTGTTAATTAGGACTGAGATAGGGTAGGCTACGACATCTGCAGCAATTTGCAAGTATTCAGCTGGCAGAAGATTGGCTGAAAGGGTGGTTGGCTTCAGTTTTTTCAAAAGGGATCTGATAAAGGATGTGGACACTGGCTGGAAGTTAAAAGAGAGTGGTGAGTCGGGTATAGTGTTTATAGAAGTGTGGGGAGGAGAAAGTTGGTTAGCTAATGACTGGATGGTTTCTGTGAAGAAAGTATTGAATGAATTGGCTATATCTTCTTGGCTCTTGTCAGATAATGTTCCTGGGGTCGGAGTAGTGGATTTGCCTGGTTGGAGAAGTTTATTTATGCCTGCCCAGTACTTTTGAGGGTTATTCTGATGTTTATGTTGCAGATTGTAGAAGTAATTTTTCTTATCTAGTATGATGGCTTTTTTAGTCTCATTTCTAAGTTGTTAGAATTTGATACGATTTAGGGGTAGTTTGGTAGTGCGCCATTTATCCCACGCTTTGTCTCTAGTTGTTATTTTGGTTTTGGTGTCTGTTGTTAGCCAGGGTGCTAGTTGAGTTTTAATTCTTATTGAATAAACAAACAAATATAAATTTCCACACACTAGCATAAAAAACACACCAAACAAATGAGAGGAATGGGGGGGGTGGAGTAATTACTGCAAGCTGTGATAATTCAAACATCTTCCATTATGCCAAGTTAATCTTACACAACTGTACTACGCTCTTCATACTGATCATGGCTGCAGTAGCCGTAACGTTGTGGGTAGATTATTATAGTTAACTACATTTAGGAAGTGTCCCAGCATCCCTGGAGAGTCTTCCTAACAAAGCATGATCTATACCTAGAGAAGGAATCCAACTAACAGTCCTCTGTTCATACTTTTACAAAGCACTAAGTAGCAGCTACTAGAAAACAGAGAATGCAACCCTTTTCAAAAGGCATATAAGCCACCAATGTTCTTGCAGAGTTGACTTTGTCAGCCCGGAATAGATTGGTCATGGTGAGTATAACAAGAGGTAACAGCCTTTGACAACCATTTGGAAATGGTCTGTTTAGACACCTGTTGTCCTTCCCTTCACAAGAAATGAACAATTAATCTGAAAGATTTAGTCCTGTCCAGATAGCACCAGAGTTGTCTGCGGACATCCAAGATATGTAGTATCCTTTCTCCTTCATTTTTAGAAGGAAAGAAAATGGGTGAGGAACAGTTTGGCTTAAAGGAACTGTGGATACCACTTCAGGCATGAAAGATTACTTCTCAAAGAAACCCTGTCCTTGTGGGAAATTAAGTAGGGTAGAGTTGACTCACCACAAGAACTTGAAACTCTGATACCTTCTTGCATAGGTCAGAGCAAATAAATAAAACTGCTTTCCATGTTAAGAACCTTAAGTTCAAATGGAGCAAGTGCTACTTGCTCCAACACAAAATTAAGACCCCAAGATTCTAAGGAGGGGCTACCAGTTTACTTGGAGGCCTCTTATGCAAGACCCCTTTCAAGGTCATTTTGGCATAGGATTGGTTTCACAGAGGAGCATCCATGGGCAGACATGCCAATAATTGAACCTTGATAGAGGAGTATGAAAGGCCATAGGATAACAACTCACAAATATTGTAAAACCAGAAATCAACTGGTCCTGAATGGGTGCCGGTTATGTTGTTGGCACAAACTAGAAAATCTTTTCCATTTGCCAATATATGATTTTCTAGGAACAAGCTTTTTTGCCTCCATTAGTACCTGCCATACATACTCAGAAAAACAAATGCCTAAAAGGAATTAAGAACATATTACCCAGGCAGTCAATTGAAGAAGACGGATTTCAGGGTATATCAAACACCCCTGTTCCCACACGGTAGTAGATCCCTTTTGTGAGGAATCTCATAACTGCCCCTGGTCATTTCCAAAAGATGGGAGAACCACTGTTGCCTGGGCCAGAAGGGAATCACCACAATGATCTTGGGGATTCCTTCTGAACTGTCAGAACTACTGTGGATATTAGGGTCTATATTAGAACATCAAAGTTTCAAAACTTTGAATGTTCTGATATCGACCCCTATTCAGCGAAAGCTGAAAACATCGAACATACAGAACAGCAAGTTTTTTCCTAGAGAAAAAAAATTTGCTGTTCCAAAACACACACACACACACACACACACACACACACACACACACACACACACACAAACACCTAAAATTTTATACCTAACCCTACACTAAACTATACACACACTATTATCCATTTACCTTAACCCAAACCCTAACCCTAAGGTCAGTCACTATCGCACACTCACCTCACCCGTGCCCCAACCCTAACTTACCTAACCCACCCTAACCCTCACGTCCACACAATCGCACACATACCTGACCCACACCCTAATCCTAACTAACCTAACCCGCACTCAATCGCACACTTACCTGAACCCGACCCGTAACTTTCCACCACAGTGCTGAAAATACCGAAACAGAAACGGACAACCAAATTCTTTCCCTAGGAAAAAATGCAGTTTTCTGTTGCTTCGATATTTTCAGCCTTCGTTGAATATGGGTCGATATTAGAACATCTGAAGTTTTGAAACTTCAATGTTCTAATAGACCTGGATATTAGTGGAAAGGTTGGAAAGTCATACAGGAAACATTCCTGTCAAAACAGGAGAAAAGGCAACAGTTTTCCACACCTTCTTACAAGGAGTCCTGGAACAGAATTTGGCTACTAAATTTTTCAGACAGGAGGCAAAAAACTCTGCTATAGGAACTCCCCACAGACGGCTCAAATCTTGTAAGACCTCCACATTTAGATTCTATTCATCTGCCCTAGTCCTGCTTAGCTTGTCTGCCACACAATTTTGCTGTGATAGAATACAGGATGCCTGTAGATCAAGACTATGCCGTGAACCTATATCACACAAGCTAACAAGGCCAGTCGGAAGAGGGGGTACAACCTGGTTCCCCCTTACTTATTGACATACCACATCACTGTGGTGCTGTCTGTAACCACTTGGAGGTCTTGGGGACCACAAACGGTTCACAGAACTGAGTGCCTTGATCAGGGCAAGCATCTCATTTATATTTATGTGCTTGCAACTATCCTTGGCATCTTACACACCCTGCTATTTTCTCTCTTCTGAAACTTCTTCCCAAGCAAATTCTAAAGCATCTATGGTGACCAACTACTTTGGAGCAGGGACGAAGAGGAAACCTTGATTTAAGGATATCTGTTGTATTCAGCAAGTGATTTCTATAGTGACAAATTCCAGTACTGGGATATGAAAGGATAAAGGGTGTTGATGCAGAGACCAAAGATCTCCATTGTACCTTTCTCATGTAGAGTTTTGCCAGGGGTATCATGAGAATCACTGATGCCATGAGACCCAAAATCTTGAGGTAGTACATTGTAGTAACCAAAGTCAAAGTAGAAAACCTTAAAAATATATCTAAATGAACATCTGCTTTTTCTGTGGAAGAAAATCTTTTTGAACCAAGGTGTCTAGCTGACATCTTAGGAACACATTCCTGTGTTAAAGGCTTTTAAAAGTTCTCTTGTAATCCCAGCTTGTGCAAGAGACCTCTCACCCAAGACAGATTGCATAGTCTTTTTCAAAACGTCAGAAAAGAGAAAGTCATCTACATACTGAAAAAAAAAGTGTGGATAACCTGTAACCTGCAAAGAACTATAACTGCAGCTAGACACTGAAAATTCTGGTGTAGTTCATAGGATCATAAGAGGTTATTAGGCTAACGGCTCCAAGGCCTCTACAAGCCTATCCCCCCCTATACCCTAGTTCCCGTACAGACCAAGATATACAGCCTATGCTTTATGCAAATCTAAGATCAGAACTAGCTGCCCCTGTCTGAGGGACATAGATGAAACCCCAGGTGTAAATTTATGGTTTCCCATCCAAATGCCCATGTTACGCTTAAATAGGGTCATTCAGGAGCTCTGTTTTACATGAATTGGGAGTGTGTCCCAGAGAAGTGGCAATCTCTGGGAAACACATCTGTCTCCCCAGCATGTACTGTTAATAGTCACAGACTAGGTTAAGAACCCTACAGCGAGTAAATATTGTCTCATTGGATTTGCAGATATGCAGCAGCTTCATCAAGGCAGGGTCTGAGACTGCTCTGCAGGTCAGACACAAGCTGCCTCCAAAGCAGTCTATATGACAAGAGTAAAGTGCTAAGGCCATCAGTCTGCCGTGTAGCTAATGAGTTGTAGGCCCTGAATTTTCTTGGTGAGAAACCTCCAAGTTCTCTCCAGCTGCTGCAGGTGTATGGCAAGGTACATACAGAAGGCAGCATTGTACTCTATTACTGGTCTGATGGAGAGCAGTGTACAGGAAAGTTATAACCACCTTACCTTTGGATACTACACCCCTGCATATGAGGGATGATGCAATGTAGAAGGCCTTCCTTACTACTGTGGACACCTGATGACTAAAATTAAGTCCGTTATCAACTTACGTTCCTAAATCTCTCAACACTGGGTTTGAATTTGGGGAGTATTATTAATACTGTAATTAGCAGGGGTTTCTCCTTTGCTGAAAGGTATGACAAACTCAACAAAAAAAAAAAAAAAAAATGCATTTAAGTCCATGGCTTTGACACCAGTCATTTTTGTCTGTGTAAGCCCATTTTGTAGTACATTGACATCTTTGGGGGATTTGATGATTGCACCCAGTTTGCAGTCATCCGCAAACTTGGCAAGCCATAGGCCATTTTCCCCTGGACATCTGAAAAATAAATACTAGCACAGGTCCCTATGGAACACCACTGGCAACAGGTCTGCTAGTAGAGTTGTCAGCCCCATATCTGACTGTATGTGTTCCGTTTGTGAGCCAGTTGGGAACCAATCTTGTGACGCAAGGGTTAATCCCCAGCTGGGTGAATTTCTCAATGATGCCCGAGTAAGGGAGTGTGTCAAAGGACTTGGCTAGGTCGAGAACTGTTCTGCCTTCATCCAGGGGCTTGATGACCTTCCTGAAGAAGACAACCAGGTTTACCAGACAAGAACTGCCCTTAAAGCCAAACTGGGTCAGGTCAAGGTTTGAAGGTCACCTATATCCTTGCCAAGATCCAGGATGATTCTCTCCATGGCTTTGCAAATAAGGCTGGTTGTGGTTCACAGGGTTGGTTGAGTGACGCACCTTATGCAAGGGGATTACAATTGCTGTTTTCTACTCAGCTGGGACAAAGCCAGTGCTTAGACCAAGATTGAAGTGTGTGCCCAGCAGTTCCCCCAACTCCAGTTTTAGACCATTTAATAAGCAGCCTGGGATGTTGTGTTGTCCTGTCCCACAGACACTGCATTTTTGGCCTTTTGAGAGTGTGTGGCTATTACCTACTCTCTGGAGATACTAGGCAGAGGACTGGTGACAGATATGTTAAGGGTTGGATTTGTGGGGAAGTTGGGGGGTGAAGTTTTGGCCAAACCTGTCAGCTAGCAGGTTAGCAACATCCTCATGTTCACTACAAGTAGTTCCATACAGCTAGGTTTGGCACAAAGCTGGACCTTTTAGATTTTGGATGTAGCTAAAGAATTCTTTGCGATTTACCTTAGCTAAGGATGCTAATTTAATTTAGTTTCATAATTAGCTTTAGAGGACTTTGCAAGATGGCTAATCTGCTTGTTTATGCTTTGAAGGAGTTATTATTCCTTTACTGGGACCATTCCCTCTTGTTTTTTGACAGCAGTTTTCTTCTGTTATTGTATGACCTATTTATGCTGGATGTCCAGCAGGGTGGCTTACTTTTTGGTGAGGATCTTGACTATCTGTTCCAGTACAGCTGGGTCTATACATTCATATAGGTGTTTATACAGAGCATTTGTGTACACCTCAGTACAGGGGTCATTGCTGTCACTGTTGGCAAGGGATCAGAAACTACTGATGCCATCGCTCAGTAGACTATAGTTAGCTTTGGAGAAATTTTTTTTTAACCTTTTTGCTCTTGAGGCTGGGTCAAGTATGATAATTACTTCACAACAGACTGATTTATGATCAGACTTTACCAGGACGGCACCATACATGAGGTGGTGCAGTGATCCCCAGTGAACACACATCAAAGATGTTGGAACCGATTGTGGGGGTGTTGTCCAGAGCACTTGTGTTAAAATCCAGGAAACTTGGGGTTAGAACACCTGTGTATTTATATATGTTACCCAAAAATTGATGGAAGGATAGTTAAAGTCATACATGGCCAGGGTATTTGCCTATACCGAGAGTGACTCGTAGGAACAAGTAGACTGGTTTTCATAGCCAACAATGACATGGAGGAGGCCTTTATGTGGAGGGGGGGGGGTCTTTCCTACAGTTAGTAGGACTTGGGAGTAACTCTAGGGAGTCATACTGTTTAACCAGTCTAGAGGTGTACATTATTTTACATTTGTTGACCGGGAGTGTCCGACTGAGCTACTGCCCTTTTTCAACAGAGACCCAGGGAGAAAAGCTCCAAACAATGTACAATGCAACAACAATCGCAAATAATGGTATTTTATTAGTTACAGACTAAATACAACTTTTTTCAGGTAAAGCAGTACTCAAAACAAGGAGGATTAATAAACTAAAGTAAGTTATAAGTTTTAGCCAAAAAAGTTAACAATGAAGTTAGTACGCAGAATACAGCAGATGCTAAGGTTACACAAAAGTTCAGGAAGTAGTGTAAGGCAGGAAATTTGGAGTTTACAAAGAAAGCTTAGTGTGCAAGTAGTATGCAGAGTAATAAGAATTAATTTGACAGTAGTATAAGGTAGGGTGCATACACTGACAGGTCCAAAGTTTTTATTAAAAAAGTGTTCCTTCGTTCCTAGCTTAAAATTGTTTGGGGCGAGTCAGGGTCCTTATTTCAAGGGGAGTTTGCTCCATGCAGTTGAGGGATGGTAATTTACACAAGTTGCACCTCATTTTGGATTTGGGTTTAGACATTTTTTAATTAATAGGTCTTTGGCAGAACTACGGAGACACCAGGTGGGGTGTAATGAGAAAGGCTTTGGCAGAAAATGGAGTGTATAATTTTGAGTTGGGATTTTAGGAATAGGCGAGGTAGTTCTGGCCAGTTCAGGTATTTAAGGGAGCTAGAGTGGTGAGATTTATATGCTTGTTGAGCAGCAATTCTGGCTATCTTGTGGTACGTACATTCTAAATTTGGCAAGTAGGGAGCAGTTCAGATGTGTTAGTATTTGAGAACAATAAGTTAGGCATGGCTGAGAGAAACCCTGGCTTCAGTAGTGAGGAATTGTTTCTGTACAGGATATTTTGATATAGGTGTTAATGTGTTGCTCAAATTTAAGTTGGTAGTCAATGGTAATGCCAAGCAATTTTGTGCTAGTATCAACTTCTATTGAAGTATTGTTTAGGGACATTATGGAGAAGGAATGTTTACTGTAGTTTGCATATTTAGGCAAGAAGAGGCAAAGTTTTGTTTTCTTGGGGTTTAGGATGAGCTGGTTTCTAGTCAGCCAAGTCTCTACGGAGTTAAAGGATGCTTGGTATTTGGAGTTATGAGGGAGAATTAGCGAAAGTGATGACTGTAGAGTCATCTGCATATTGGACTATGTTAGACTGGAGGACAAGAGGAGTGAAGTGAGTTAGTGAAGATATTAAAAAGTAGAGGTCCAAGAATGTATCTTGGGGGACACCTGTTTTTACTGAGAGGGGAAGATATTCCTATCTCACTGACGGCAGCCTATCAGAGAGATAGCTAGAGAACCATGCAACTGTATCAGGAGAGAACTTTAGATCTGCAATTTTAAGTAGCAGAGAGTGAGAGACAGTGTCAAAAGCCTTTGAGAGGTCAAGGAATAGACAAGATATGAGTTTTTATAATCATCTTTTGCCAAGGAGATTGTGTTGACAAATGATGACAGAGCTGTGGTTGTACTATGCTTGGGTCAGAAACTGTGCTGTGTAGAAGTGAGCAGTTTTTCCTGGATGAGATGATGCATGGGTCTATATTACAATCTCAAAGGTTTAAAAACCTCGAATCACTAAAGACCGAACTTTAGTGATCAAAGTCTTAAACCATCAAAAAAAAAAATACTAAAAACTAAATAGAGTGTAGGAAGGGGGCAAGCACACCTGCACCCCCCCCCCACACTTAAATATACAAACTCCGAGAATGCACTACATTGAAGTAAACTGAAATCTCCCCCTACAGAGACTTTGTTTAAACATTCATAGTGCGTTTTCACTATTCTCGTGTCAATATCGTATTAGATATTGTCAGACTTTTGAGATTGCAATATAGACCCATGCTGCATAACTTGTGTATACATTTCTTGAGGACTTTAGAGAGAGGGGAGAGGATAGTGACAGGTCTAAAATTAGATATTTCAGTTGAGTTACCTCCTTTATAAATAGGAAGACAGTGTAGAACTGTTTCCAGATGGATGGAACTTTAGACACAGTGATGGAGTTATTAATAAGTATAGAAACAGGGATGTGCAGCAATCTGAAGAAAGTACAGGTCTTTAATAAAAATTGACTTGAGCTAGTAATCTAGAAAAGCATACAAATAATGCATTTCAGCATGAAAATATTCATGGATAAATCTTAATTATGTAAACAGAACTAATGTATTCGAAAAAGTCATTAAATATGCTCTATATATATATATATATATATATATATATATATATATATACACACACATTATATTATATATATATATATATATATATATATATATATATATATATATACATATATAGATACGGATTCACTTCATAACATTGAAATACCAAAATACTGAAACTTCAAAATCTTGAAAACTCAAAAATACTGAAACTCAAAATACTGAAAACACATATTATGTGTAAACTCAGTTTAAACAACATATATCATAACAATTTCTACCAAATATATGCAGGGGGCAGCCCCTGCACCCCCATGTGGGGTTGCCTCCACACCCCCTGCTAATTAAAGATATCAATTCCAAGATTCCACATAGTGTATTTAAGTGCAATCTTGGAGTAGATATATATAATTATCAGGGGGTGTGGGGGGTGCAGGGGGGCTTGCCCCCCTGCATATATTTGGTAGAAAATGCTATGACTTATGTTGTTTAAGCTGAGTTTATGCATAATATGTGCTTTCAGTATTTTGAGTTTCAATGTTTTGAGTATTCAGTATTTTAAGCTTTCAGTATTTTGGTCTTCAGTATTATGAAGTTTTGTCATTTTCAGTATTTTGAAGTTTCAGTGTTATGAAGTGAATCCATATATATATATATATATATATATATATATATATATATATATATATATATATATATATATATATATATACACACACACACACACACACATACACACACACACCACCTTGGGCCAATGTAGCAATTGCCTCATATACACAGACAACCCTCTCCTCCTACCACCCAATATTACAGTAGCCAAACCGGAGGTAAAGCTCTCTCCAACCAAGACTGAACTTGACAGTCAAGAGGAAAAGGTACTTGCACCACACCCATCACATAGTCCCACTAAACTTGCACCACCAAAATCCACACATAGAAACGCAAAAACATTTGCAGAGGCTCTCAATAATTATCTGCTCCACAGAAACCTCCAAAGCAGAAAAGCAAACAACCTCCACCCCCCCCAAAAACACAACCCAAATGACACACAGCCCACAGACTCAGTGTGCCACTCAACTACAGCCCATAAGGCAAAACGTACCCAATACACGAGTCATAGGGGACTCTATAGTCAGACACAATGATATCCTACTCACCAGGCTAAACAAGGGGAAGCCTATTGTCAGCTGCTGCCTGTCGGGTGCCAGGATCCGCCACATAACCCATGCACTCAAGTCACTCCACAACAAGTAAAAATATGACTCTGTCATTGTTCATGTTGGTGTGAATGACCGGAGACGTACCTCCCTGGACTGCATGAAGAGAGATATGGAAGAGCTCGCCGATCTTGTAACCCAGCCAGGTATAAGCCTAGCCCTGAGTAGCATCCTGCCATTGCCCAGAATGATACTGCTGTACAAGGACAAAATGATTGACTTCAACAATTGGCTAAGCTTCTGGTGTCATTCTAAGGGGATCCAGTATCTGTCTGCCTGGGACGACATGACCGACAGACCACGATGCTTTGCCAGAGATGGCCTTCACCAGTCACCCCTGGGATTCTGGATACTGGCTAAGGCTATTGCCACCCCTATAGTGGCTTTTTTAGGCAAGGTTCAAATGACAAATTCACCACTGTAACTGAACAGGCAAGCAAAAACTGAGGGTAATGCTCCTCCATGCTAGAAGTCTAAATCTCAAAATGAACTCCCTCGATGCACTCCTTAAAATGGAGAACATTGATATCTGTGCAGTGACTGAGACCTGGTTCAAGACTCTAGAGAGCACCCCTGCATTACCAGGAAATAACTCATGCCACACTTTTCAGCCATCTAACCTGGACCGGAACACCAAAGGCGGAGGTGTGTCCATATTCATTAAGGATATCCACAGCTCCAGGCTAGTTGCTCAGCATAATGCACCCGAGGTTATCCAAGTGCAACTAACTCTGGGCAAAAAGTACAGTTTTGTACCTACCATAAATGTAGATGTTAGAGTGTATACCCTGCTGCAGTCATCACACTTGGGGTTATCCTGCCATCAGGCGGTCCCGCAGTCAGGCCGAATTCCAAAGTCTTGGTCCGGTGTCAGTTGCGGTCGCTTCTTCCCTGACGTCAGTGTGCCAGGGGTATATGAGAGGCATCCGACGCCATTTTCTTCAGTTTTTCTTGCCCCAGATGTCAGGTGCCCCCCCCCCCAAATGGTGGTCAGTAGATAGTACCAATAATAAACAAAAAAATCACTCCAGCTATAAGCAAATACACCACAAAGGTTGTAACAGATTTTAAGGTATAGAAAGGCCTTAGTTAGGTCAGAGGGGATGGAGGGAGGGTAACCTGGACTGCAGCAGGGTATACACTCGAACATCTACATTTATGGTAGGTACAAAACTGTACAATGTTCGTGTTACCCTGCTGCAGCCATCACACTTGGGTAGAATCCCAAAGCTAAGGATGGGAGGTGGAAAACAGGGTTAGAGGAGGCTAGAAGGCCCTGCAAAACTGCAGTGGTGAAGCCAGCTCTAGTCTTAGAGTAAAGTGGTAAGTGGTAATGTTTGGTGAAGGTGTGTACTTTAGTCCAAGTTGCAGCTTCCAGAATATCCTTGGTTGGCACCCCCCTGAGAAAGGCTGTAGATTTAGCTGCTGCCCTGGTAGAGTGGGGCCTTATGCTAGCAGGAACTGGTTTTCCATGGTGGGTGTAGCAAAAACGTATGCAATGTCCTATCCATTTTGAAATGGTCCGTTTTGAGATGGCCTTTCCTTGTGATGCTGTAGCATAGGATACAAAAAGCTGGTCAGATTTTCTGAAAACCTTAGGTTTTATCCAAGTAGTAACATAGCTGCCTGTGAATGTCCAAGGAACGTAGGAGTCTTTCTCCTTTGTTCTGTGGATTTGGAAAGAATGTGGGCAAATGGATGGTTTGATTTAGAGCCACACTGGATACCACCTTAGACATAAAGGAGGGGTTGGTTCGTAGAGAAACTCTGTCTTGATGAAAAATGAGGAAAGGCTCTACTGCCATTAGTGCCTAAAGCTCTGAAACTCTTCTCGCTGAAGTAATTGCTAGCAGCAGGGCAGTCTTCCATGATATAAACTTTAAGTCAGCTGAGAAAGCTTGCTCAAAGGGAGGTAGCGTAAGTTTTTCCAGAACAAAGTTGAGTTCCCAAGTAGGTGTTGGTGCTCTCCTGGGGAGGCCTAATGTTTTTGGCCCCTCTGAGAAACTGCCTTAGGAGTGGATGTAAAAATAAGGGAGGATCCGTGTTGTAGTGAGCTGAAATAGCAGAAACGTGGATTTTAATAGATGAAAAAGAAAGCCCTTTGTGTAACATCTCAGTTAAATATTGCAGAATCTGAGGTGTCAGGCTGAAGGGTATTTTGGTCTTTAGCTTGGTTCCAGGCGCAAAACCTTTCCCATATGTCCGAGTAGGCCTTCCTGGTGCTGGGCATCCTGGCCTTCAAAATAACATCCATAACAGCTTGTGAGAGAGAGGAGCTGGCTGGTTGCTTAGGTGATTTGCCATGCAGCCAAGTTTAAGGTTTTGAGCTGGCTGTGTAGAATCTGATTGTCTTGCTGCGTGAGCAGATGGGTAATTTGTGGTAGAATCCATGGTGGGCCCTGGGCCATATTCCTTAATAGTGGGTACCAGTGCTGGCGTGGCCAGTCTGGAGCAATGAGTATCATTTGGGGTCTCTCCATCCTGACTTTCAGCAGCACCTTTGTGAGAAGGGGTAATGGAGGAAAGGCATATACTGTCAGCATTTTCCAACTGAATGAGAGTGCGTCCACTTTCCAAGCTTGATGGTGAAAAGTCCTTGTGCAAAATTTTGTTAGTTGATAGACCTGTTTGCCAGCCCCGAAAACTATGTCTGGGAGCCCCCATTTTTGAGTTATCATTGCAAATACTTGTGGATCCAGTTTCCACTCGTGGGGATCCATGAGGTTTCTGCTTAGGTCGTCTGCCAATGTGTTCTTTTTTCCTGGCAGGAATTGAGCTTGTAATTGAACTTGGTAAGCCAGTGCTGTGTTCCACAAGGTCATTGCTTGCCTGCATAGAGGGTAGGAGTGTGTACCCCCTTGCTTGTTATGTACCTCAATACTGTGGTGTTGTCTGTCCTTATGATAAGCTGTCCTGGATGTAAGAGGTCCTTGAAGGCTGTCGGAGCATTTTGTACAGCTAGCATTTCTTTTTGATTGATGTGCAGATTCCCTTGATCTGCAGTCCATATGCCTTGAATGCACCATCCTGCCATGTGTGCCCCCCAAGCATAGTCCGATGCGTCTGTTGTCATAGTTTGCCTGGCTGGGGGTAAGGTGAAAGGCTGACCCTTGTTGAGGTGACATGCCTGTGACCACCATAGAAACTCTTGAAGGCAGGGAATGAGAGGTATCATTGTTTCCAAGCTGTGGCTGTGTTGAGTCCATACACTTTTTAGGTACCATTGTAATTTCCTCATATGCAGTTTTGCAAATGATATTAGTAGTATGCAAGATGCCGTGAAGCCCAAGGCCTGCAGAATTTTTCTTGCAGGGAGTTGGGTCTTTGTTGCCATTGCTCTGAAGTATTGAGTTAATTGTAATTGTTTGTCTGGCGTCAGATAAGCCATCTGGGCCGTTGTATTCAAGCTGGCACCCAGGAATATCAGTTTGTGAGGGCACTAGTTTTGATTTCTTTTTGTTTACTGTGTACCCTAGGCAACTTAGAAGATGTTTTACAAAAGCTAGGTGTTGTAAGAGAATGTCCTTGCTTTCTGCTTGGATGAGGCAGTCATCCAGGTATGGGTATATTTGAATTCCTCTTTGTCTGCAGTATGCAATTACTGGTGCCAGGCATTTTTGTGAAGACCCTGGGTGCAGTAGATAAGCCAAAGGACAGTGCAGAGAATTAGTAATGGGTTGAACCTGCAATGAAACGCAGGTATCTTCTGCAATTTTGTCTGATAGGGATATGCAGGTATGCCTCCTTGAGGTCCAACGTTACTAGCCAAGCTTTCTTGCCCAACACGGGAAGAAGCTGCTGTAGTGTTAGCATCTTGAATTTGGGTACTTGCAAGAAGGTGTTTAAAACTGAAAGGTCCAGAATGGGTCTTCCAAGCATTGTCCTTTCTGGGTACTAGAAAGAGCCTCGAGTAAAATCCTTGGCCTTGCTCCTGTGTAGGTACCAACTGAATGGCTCTCATGCCCATGAGAGCTGTAATTTGTTTTTGTGCCTCTGCCCATTGATTTTGTGGCAGGTTTGGCATTCCTTTTATCCTTGGCAAGGTGTGGAAATGGAATCTGTATCCTTGTGAGATAATGTCTAGGACCCATTTGTCCTTTGTGACGATGCGCCAGTTGTCTGTAAAACGTGCTAATTTTCCTCCCAAGGGAGCTGCCAAGAGAGTTTTGCTTGGCAGTTTGAGGTTTAAGTCATTGTGTTTACCTTCTAGTAGTTTGGGGCCTGTATTCTCCTCCCTTCTGTGTTGCAGTGCCCCATTGGCAAGGTTTGTAAGGGATTTGCGCTTGTTCTCTGCCCCTTGGGCGCCTGTATTTACCCCTCTGTGGTCTGTCAGAAGCTGAAAAGGACCAATTTTTTGTTGGCCAATTTCTGCTGAAGCGAGGGGGCTGTACCTGTAAGAAATCTTTGACCATCTGCATAGATTTTGCCTCATCTTCCATTTTCTTTAAAACCCCCTCTGCTTTAACCCCAAATAAGACATCCTGCTGTAAGGGTGCATCTAGTAACTTTGCTTTAACATGATCAGGCAGAGATTGTTCCTTTAACCAAGCATGCCTACGTATAACAGACCCAGTAACAGCTGCTCTAGAGGAAGCTTCCAAGGCATCA
The DNA here is from genome assembly GCF_019279795.1 of Protopterus annectens. Lineage (NCBI taxonomy): Eukaryota > Metazoa > Chordata > Ceratodontiformes > Protopteridae > Protopterus > Protopterus annectens. The sequence goes on along the minus strand of NC_056751.1, from coordinate 377,454,427 downwards.
AAACCACATTGTAAAGTATGTTTGCCCACCTGTTCAGGTGCATGCAACAGATCCTGCATTTCCTTGAATTCAGACTGTTGAGGGTGCGTGCCCATCTTCTGTTTTATTTGAGACATTAGGAATTGCTAATATTTAAGCATGTGAAAGTGACAATTTAGTGCTCTCATAGCTAGAGTAGCTGAGGTGTAAACCTTCTTCCCCCACCTATCTAATGCTCTGGAGTCCCTTTCAGAGGGTACAGGATTTTTAGCCATAGAAGCCTTAGCCCCTTTGAGACCCTGGGAGATTGTCTCTGGATCAGCAACATGGCTTTTGTATAGGAATTTGTGTGAGTCAGGCACTCTATAGTATCTATCTGGTTTGGCTGGAGCAGGAGGCAGACAATCTGGATTTAGACTAGATTCTAAGAAAACATTATCCACAATGTCTAAAACTGGGGGGATAGCAAGTGGTCTGTGCTGGGGGAGTAAAAGAAACTGAGCCTTTTCTTTGAGTCGGAGTAGTCCTGACCTTCCCAGTGGAAATGTTCCCTCATGGTGTGTAAGGTTTCTCCAAAGGAATAATCTTCAGGGAGAGAAGCTGAGGGAATGGAGTCTTCCGCATCAGAATCTTCATAAGGGGGAAAGGAGGAATCCTGTTCCTCAGAGGGGCCTGAGGAAACAGACACTTGATCAGAGGAGGCATAATCCTCCTCTTGTCTAGGCCTTTTGTCAGGGGGGGGGGGGGTTGGGAACCCCTGATAAAAGAAATTAAATTTTCAGCCATTTTAAGCATCAGTTTCTTAGGCATAGGGCCTTGAGCTGGAGACTGAAGTGTACTCTTTTTTGGTTTTAGAGGAGTCTTAAGCTTAGCATAAGATTTTATGGTGAGAGTAGTCAGTCTGAAGACACCTTCAGAAACCGAAGGTATTTCTACAGCACCGGCTTCATCTACTGCAATGTCGTCGGTAGGGCCTACAGAAAATGGCAGCGTCAGCCTAGAACTCTCTGCTGGAGAATCCGAAGCGGTCTGGGGATCCAATTCAGCGGTAACCAGGGGCTGCGTAAGCGCCTCACTGAAAACTGGGAACCAGCGACTGGCCCAGCCGAGGGCTGAGTCGTCTGGCTTGGATCTAGGCTGCCTTTCTTTATCTTTGCATTTTTTATGCACGCCAGTAGTTGGTTGCTCCGACAGCATAGTGTAATTAAATTTCCTATCTAATTAGTGTAGTGCGAAAAGAAAGCTTTGCTTTATAGTTCGTTTATTGAACCTAGCACAAAACTGACAACCAGTGACGTCGTGGTCTGAGCCTAGGCAAGGTATACAAAAAGAATGAAAGTCCTTATGAGGTATTTGCTTCCCACAAGAAATGCAATTGTTAGTTGACATCGAACTGAGGCAAGAAAAGGTTCCCCAACGGGGTACTTAGCTTTTAAGACTTCGGACTGAAACTCTATTCAAAAATCTCAGATGTCGGCCGACCGGCACTTGCGAACTGCTTCTGCTTCGGGCACCGCGCGGCAAAAAAGACTGGAGAAAATGGCGTCAGATGCCTCTCATATACCCCTGGTGCACTGACATCAGGGAAGAAGCGACAGCAACCGACGCCAGACCAAGACTTTGGAATTCGGGCCGACTGCGGGACCGCCTGATGGCAGGATAACCTCAAGTGTGAAGATTGCAGCAGGGTAACACGATGAACATCTGCAATCCAAATTGTAGCTTGCTACAGACCCTCCACCATGCCCCAGGATTCCCATTCCACTTTTCTTGATATACTGGAAAATATTAGGGTTCAACGAAGCACCCTAATAATGGGAGATTTCAACTACCCCACCATAAACTGGGAAAACTACTAATGTACCAACTCTTTCGCTCAACGCTTTCTGGAAGTTATAAATTCCAATCCCCTAGATCAATTTATCCACACCCCCACCAGAGGCAACAATATCCGAGACCTAGTCATTACCAACATAAATGACCTGTGTTCCAGTCAACTCCTTGTTGGTCAGATCCAACCATAAGCTAATCACCGTAGATATCCACACCCTGACCCCATTAAGAAAACCACGGTAAAAAATTTCTCCAAAGCCAACTTCATGCTTCTTAAGACTGAAGTGGCGAACTTCATGATACCCATGCAGATGGCTAATACAGTTATGACTGCTGAATCCTAGACAAATGCACTCTATAAGCACTTACATGAGTCCATGGATCGTGCTATCCCAAATAGAACCAAGATGCTATCCTCCAAAAAAAAGGAAGCCAATCTGGTGGTCCCCTGCCATAAACAAACTCTACAACAGAAGGAAGAAACTGTTGCAAAGAGAGAGAGTAAATCCCATGCGTGGAGGAGCTCCCTGGTCAGCCTCAGTAGGAAGCTGAGATCCCTTATAAGATCCTCCAAAGATAGCTATGAAAACAAAATAGCCACCGATTCTAGGGACAGCCACAAAGCATTCTATAGCTATGTCAAGAATCTCAATGGCAGCACCCAGATCTGCTCAGAGTTGCAGCAAAGGCAATAAAATTACAGAAGCAACTGATATTGCCAACAACCTGGCAGATGCTCCTTTCACCCCCTAAAGGGCCCATATTTATACAGGAAGAATGCAGAGTCCCTCTAATCATAACTACGCAGGTAAAAGCTGCACTCAAAGCCAAAAACAGCATCCATGGAACCGGACAACATCCCAGGCTGCATTTTACACAAACTTCAGAACTAACTGGCTCCCCACCCAAGCACCATGTTCAATCATAACCTCACATCAGGCTTTGTGCCCACTGAATGGTGAACAGCAACAGTTATTCCACTCCAGAAAACAGTAGCCACCACTGATCCTGAATGCCCTATTAGCCTGACTAGCCTAGACTAATGCCATGGAATGTATCATCATGGAATTCGTAAACAAAGACATGGGTAACCTCCAAACTCTGGACCCCACCCAGTTCGGGTTTGTGAAAGGCAGATCATGCCTCCTGAACCGGATAGACTTCTTTGAGGCAGTCACCAAAGCCAAAGAGGGTAAGGTGGTTCACACAGCCTATATTGACCTTGCCAAGGCTTGACACCATCCCCCATTCTGGAATTATAACTAAACTAGGTATAAATCCATATGTCGCAAGATGGATTACCAACTGGCTCACTGAGAACCCACACTGTAGTTGGAGACTCCAAATCTGACTTCAAACCAGTGACAAGTGGAGTACCACAGGGTTCGGTCCTGGGTCTGCTCCTTTTCCCTGTCTACTTCTCTGAAGTCCAGGCCAACATGATGGTACTCTGGCTGACAAAGTTCACAGATTATCGCAAGTTGGGAGCTATTATTAACCCCCCAAGTGATGTTAACATCCTGCAGAAATGCCTCGCTTGAGACAAACTGCAGTCAGAACCATGGCTTAAGCTCAATGCCAAAAAATGTGTCATCATCCCCTTTGGGAAAACTCTATTCCCAGGAATCATCACAACTGATGGTAGTCCACTGAACACAGAAGGCATTATAAGAGATCTGGGAACACAGGCTGACAGCAACCTCTTTTCTGACCACCACATTGCCACATGGTCAGAAAGTCCTATGTGGCACATCATTACTAAGGGTTTTGCATCCAGGAAAAAAGAAAAGAAGTCAGTGTCTCCCTCTACTCTTCCCTTATTAGGCCAGAGTACAATGCCCCATTTGGCATGTACCTCACTAGACACCTGCTACAACTGGAGTGGCTGCAAAAGTACCTCACAAAGATTATCCTAGGCCTTAAACACTTGTCCTATATGGACAGACTCAAAAAGCTCCAACTATTCTCTGTCTCCTATTACCTACTTGGAGGCAATCTCTGCTGGACTTACAAAGCCATGTCTGACCTAGCTGTGTTAGAAATGCTACATCTAAAACCCCAATCCCTCCGCACCTCATGCTCCAGAGACCTCAACCTCATTATCACAATAAATAGAAAAGCTGGAGGGACAGGTTCATAACCCTGAGACTGCCCATGCTATGGAATAGACTTCCCATACATGGGAAACGGAGCACCTCACTGGCCCTCTTCAAGAGAAATCTTGATGAGTGGATGGAAAATAGAAAATTCACCCTGGGGATCACTCCAGTGGCTCTACTCTACAGAGGCACTGGGAATGAAGGTCGGGTGGCACGATGCCAGGGTAATCCTATGGGCTAGGCTTGTAAAGACTCCAGGGCCTTTAACCTAGAACACTACAGCAAGGTTTTCTATAGTTTCCTGTTGAGAAAGTTAAAATCATGTTAGAAAGTTGCATCTCCAGGAGGTACTAGTTCTCCCCTTAACCCAGACATTACAGATTTTGTTAAACCGCAGGCAGCTACACAAGTCAGGTTTATATGCGGTTTCACAGCATTACAAATGTCACTCCTGTTGCATGCTTCCCCCCTTTTTACCACTACTCTTTCTGAACTAGCTACAGCCAAGGTTACTTTGCGTATTTATGACTTAAGTTCAACAAAATTGTTCTGAGATACAAATTAATTTCTGCAATTCAGAAGCTTTACAGTGAATCAGGACAGAATAAGATTAAGATAGTCTGTCCTGAGTAGACCTAAGGTGGCTACTTTAAGCTGCAATTTTCTGAATATTCAGAAGGGAAAGAAACAAATCTGCTTCTTCTTTTGGATTTATTTTGAATCTTTGATTAGTTCTGTATTGGATAATTTGGGTCAAGACTCTGTTAGGGATATTAAATGTTGTGTTTTGGTCCCCATTAATGGTTAACACTTGGGGACTGTTGCATAATGTCCCACAAGGAGAGTTATTAGAAATAAAACAACCTGGGTAACCGAGCAAAGGATACGGCAAATTAATAAATAGTAAAAACAAAACAACGCAGAGCCAAACCTCAGAACAGGAAATAGAAATCTGTATGAAAGATTTCTAGAAGGAAAGTGGTAGTAAAGTATTTTTCTGAGCAAGATACTCGAGACACAAAGACAAGTAACAACAGTGTTGAAAAACTTAAAATCCCCTATTTCTTTTGCCAGTGATGTTAATACATTTTGTGATGTTTTTAAGAACTGGAATATCCTTACAGCTGTTCACGAGGTGAAGGAGGTAGTGGTTGATGGAACTCATTTTTCTTTTAAAATAAGAAATCACTAAAGCGACGACGGTTATAAAACACAAGTACCCAAGGTAATGAATAGATCATAGACTAGGGATGTGTGTGTGTAGGAACTGTACAGCTTGTAAGTATATATTTTCCTGTATGACCTTTGCACATCTACAGCTTCATTTTAAAATAAAAGCAAAATTCTATGCAGACTGTAGAACAAAAATGTTTATTTTTGTCAAGTCTGCAAAGTTTTGTACATATTTTTACATGGGTAAAACGAATAAAACGCTGAAGGAATGTATATTGGAACATGTCAGAGATATAGGGAATAAGGAGACTAGTGCTTTGGCTAAACATGCTGAGGCAGAAGGGGCAGAACACATTTTTAAAGTTCTTTGTGCTAGAAGTATTGGAAGAAGAGATCAGAGGGAGAAAAGGTGGATCCTACAACTTAATGCAGATAAACTGCCTGGGATCAGTGAAACAGTTTCCCTCAAACCTTTTCTCAAAGCACAAGCACTTTAGACATTAATGAATCGCTCACACAAGGATGGCTTTATGCATTTTGTATACAAAATATATATTTTTAGTATTTTTTAGCACAATGTTATGTAATAATGCACAGAGCACAGTGTTTTAATTAACTGTGTAGAGTGGTTAATAATCAAAGTAGAGCGTGCCATTTTTTAAGTTCTTATGTATTGTGATGGATTACTTGTTTTTCACCCAGATTGTTTGACCTGGACAGCCGATTGGATAATAGAGTGTTTAAATAGCATGATGTTTAACGTAACAGCAGTCTGATGAAAGCATGATGTTTAACGTAACAGCAGTCTGATGAAGCGGTCGGGTTGATCAGGAAAGCGCTTACTCTTGTTTTTATTTGAGTGAAAAGTTCATTTTACCATCAGTCGTGGTGGTTCGGCTCAGCTTTTTTTGTTTTTACCGAGTTTTTAGGATTCAACCACACCACACTTTACGTTTATCATGTTTGAAATGAGAAGGACTTTAAGCCTATGTCACACCATCAAGGAAATTAACAATGCCATATTTATGTATGGTTCATCTCTAAAAAGGTCAAGAAGTGTCACTGAATATTTTACAGATCTGAACAGTTACGAACCTAAAATATGCAATATCGCCCTATTTCATGCTTTCTTTTGTGGTTTCATATTGGATAATAGACTGTACCGCTTTTTCTCCTTCTCAGTTATAATAAATAGCATTTTCTAGATGCAATCAAGATTTTCTAAAACAAAGTATCTTGTATCTAATGCATCTAGCCCTGTCCAAGGATGTAGAACGATATCCCTCTTTGATCTAGATATACGACAGATAAGGCATTCATATCAAACAGTAATGCATCAAATATGGTGCTGGAAAACAAGAAGCCAAATACTACAGCTGTACCAATTACAAAATACTACAGCTGTACCAATTACAAAATGCACTAATTAACAATATACAATACCATTTGTACATGTGGTTGCTATATTTTGCTTTTACTGTTGCCATCTGTATATTTTGATTTGCAGAATTAGTTCAGAGAAGTGCATGTAAAAAGAATAAGGAATCAGGTCACTGCATTTGTGATAATTTTCAAATGGAAGAAAAAGATCAAAAACACAGTCTGAGAAATAAGATCCAAAATACCATGCAAGTATGGGATCTATTGGCAAGAAACACAGTCTGAGAAATAAGATCCAAAATACCATGCAAGTATGGGATCTATTGGCAAGAAATGGTGCAGGATACACATTCTTGAGTGTAGATAAAACAGTCTATAACTTGATACAAGCCATTCCTTTTTCAGTTACTGTGCAATATGCAGTGTAAAGTGAAATAAATGTAGCCTTATGCTTTTAAAGTGCTGACATACAGAGTTACTTGCTGTTTAACACACTTCCCTATAAAATCCAACAGCTGCCATGTCCATCACCACTGTGACACAGCCTCAGATTATGATATCACAGTGATGTACAGAAGGCTAGTTTAAGCATCAGCGGCAATGCTGGGAAATGCAAACTGAACCTATAAAGTTTAATTCTAATTTTAAACTTCTCACTAACTGCATGATGAATAAATCCTTAGAACACCTACAAACAGTCACACCCAGCTCATCTGACACTGCACCATCAAGACAGAAAATAAACAGTGCGACTTTTCATCTTTCAAATCTGCCAACACCTACAGACCTAATTTTAATGCGACATTCCAAAACATCCTCTCTCACAGCTAAACATGATGAAAGGAAAGAACGTCAGCTAAAAGGTTAAGGCAGCCTGCACATCCAAGTGATGCCAACCAACCAGTCCTTTCTCAAACAGACTTTTTTAAAACGTTTTGTTTCATAAATTACTCAGCCACAACTACAGGAAGTCAACACCCACTTACCAAAATAAACACAAATACAAGCAACCGATTTGAACAGGCATAGAGAAATCTGTATTATGTGTAAAGTCAAAGTGAAGTATAAACATTTGAAACTGACAAAAATACACTTATTACATTTCAAGTCACTAAATAACATTTTCACATTAAAAAGGTCTGAGCTTCCAATCATCCTGTTTTCAAGTGTATATTTTCATTAGAGGTACTTAGGCCCTGTTACCACTGCAGCCATTTAATTCAGATGCCAAAGTTCTACTCACTCAGACAGCAGCCAAGTACACAAAAAAACTTAAGGAAACCTACCCTTTGTGGCTTCTGCTTCAGTTTCAAAGGAGTTTGGAACAGGTCTGTACAAAGAAACATGTTGTAGATAAAGCATTTTATACTATACTAAAATGAACGTCACTGCTCCCAACAGGGATATTTGAACTTATAATACAACAGCCTCAAGTTTAGCAGACTAAATTGGTATACAGCAATACAGGCACTAACCACCTAAGCTTTAGCGCAACTCATTCAAATCCTCATAAGTTTTGTAATTATGCATTTCTTTTAAATCATGCATCCGTTGTACTTTGCCCTTGGAAGTACATGTATTAGCATGAATCGATCAGTAGGTAACCCAACCTACCAGAAAGAAATACAAAAATTGGACATTTTCTCAGACTTGTTCTAAATTGAATGTTTGCCGTGTATTTCTTCTTTAAAATTTTCTGAGTTTGCCTCCTTATAATCTGACAATTGCAAATTCTGTGCAGGGTACACCCTTTTCAAGTAAAGCATCTGCATACTACATTATTGCGCTAATCCATCCTCATGCTGTACTACACTGCTTGTGATGAGGATGTCTTCTACCCCTCCCTCTCGATCTTCTCTCTCTCCCCATTCAGAGCACCAGCGAGCGCTCTGCACCTGAACAGATATGACATTTATGTGGGTACAGTGACCCCACTGCTACTCTTCAGTGTCATCTGTACCTTATTTAAACCACTCTGAAAAAGCAGCTTCACAACTGGGGACCATTAATGTTCTCAGACAGACTCAGCAATGTGCTCACAACCTACTCCCACCTGCTAGGCAACACTCCCCACCATCACAAACATTCACAGTGCCAGCTGGTACTCCCACCTACTCCCATCTGCTGGACAACACTCCCCACTACCACAAACCTTCACATGGCCAGCAGCTATGGCATACTAGTAGTTATGTAGTTGAAATGCAGCCCACCTCCCACACCTCATTGCTGTTTTGTGGTATTAGCACTCACATGCCCTTTAAGCAAGCTCCTTGGATACTAACGGATTCTTAAACATTGCCGAAATTATATTTTAAATGTAATGCTGTTCATAATTACTGTAAGCTACTTAAATCTGAATAAAAAAAATGAAGTGAACTAGTCTCCCAGATACACTCCCAACAATATTCCCAACAGTATTCCCAGAATGATCAAAGGAAGCAGTGGAACAATAAAATCCTTTTATTAAGCGATAACACACTGATAAAATAACAGGTAAGCGCTTTCATTTAATAAAAAGTACTAAACTTCATCAGACCTGGTCTTTTTATTTTTTATTCAGTTTTTGTGTTTGTTTTCACTTTTGGTGGTTCAAAACTACTTAAATCTATTCCCATTTCTCCAATCCTCCTTGACAACCGAATTCAGTATAAATTTATAAACATAATTACTTCAGTTTTAAGTGACACTTTCATAGCAGATGTTTAAATAAAACATGAAGCTATCTGAATATCACACCATTCAGCAATGTGCTTTTCTCTCACCTATTTTGAATATCCTCATGACTAGCAGCACAAGGAAGACTGTACAAATAAAACGGCTGACAAAGCAATTTAGAACTGCTCATGCAGCATTTTTTTTTTAAACTGCTGAGCACAAAAATCTTGCTCTAATCTATTTTGAAAATCACCACAATGCACAGGCAATGCGACTGAACCCTGGGTCATGTGAAAAACGAAAAACAAGGCATGTTCTTATCTCACCATCTTGTCCAGGGACGTGCACAGGTCATGTAATTTCAAACTTTTCAAAATTTCCATACCTGTATTGCTGAAATGAGTAATCAGGCTTCTACCTCCCACTGTGCCTCATTCCATAATGTACAAATTCAAACAACTCCGTCAGTCAAATGTTATATATCCTCCCTTCCCCAGTTAATACCCAAACAATGTACTGGTATGAAGTTACACATTTTCAAAACATATGTTTCTATTTAGAATTCAGTGCATTTGGAACAGAACATCTTACGTGCATCATCACCGTTATACCTCAGTAAAATATGAAACAAGTTTTAACTTTAGTTTTCTCTCACTATTACATTAGTCAGTTCACAGTACTTTTTTAAATCGTTCCAGAAATTGAAATGTACCATTTCTAAGAAAAGACAGGGGTTTAAAAGATATACACCTATCACCAAAAGCGTGCGGTTTTCTCAAGCTACATTAATAATGATGGAAAACAAAGAACCATGCAAAACACAGCATCGACTACTTATAAATATATATAAATGTATCATCATCTCTTAGAATACTTTTGTAGCTTATTAAGTTACTAAATGAGTTATAAATGTCAGTGCTGGACTAGATGGAGAATTATAAGTACTTTATTTAAGAGGTAAAGTATGCAAATGCAAAACAGAGGTATGGATAAGGTCTCCAACAAAGCAGAAAGTTTGGTAGGACATTCAAGTCATCCGCTAGGTACACAATACAGTGGCAATTTTGAGGATAAACATTTCAGAAATATCTATAATGTATGTATATGTATAATTAGCAGTGGTGGCTGGCGACTTCCAATCAAAGGGGGGCTGCAGGAGACGGCTGAATGGGTGGGGTCAATGGGAAGGAGTGCAGCCAACTAGAAAGGGGAGGAGCTATGCTCAAAACCACAAAAACTAACTAATTAAATACGCTGCCCTGGGTGCCAAACCGTCATTATGAGAGAGTCCAATCAAGACAAAATGAAGTGTAGAAGAATAAAAATATTTCAATGCATTGGCTGCATGGCAGCTTACTTAATATCTAGATGGAAACAAAAGGTTGTGAGGCATGAAAAAATAAATTACTTTAAATACATTACTGGAATGCCAGTCAAAAATCAAGTATAAGAAAAACAAGCAGCACTCAACTCAAACCACTTCTCCTTGCACTGTAGTTCTAATTATAATTTATATTCAGCTTTATTAAAGTACCAAGTAACACGCTGAAAGTAGAAATCTCTGTGATGCCTCCACTTGTAAAAATGTTTCTTGTCCAAAAAAGACCTGCTGCCTGACAACTATCTACTTGTTTCATGGGGAAAACATGATCAAAATAAAAAATGAAAAGCAAACAAGAAACCAGCTCAAGATACATTGCTTAAAGGATTACTGTACAGGTATGGACCACACATGACAGATTGGCATTCTGTTTAGTTTAGGAGTAAAGCCTGCAGAGATGACTGGAAGTCTCCAACAAGTGTAATGAGCTTCTTAAAATAATGTAATCCAGTCCTTTATTACAAATACTGTCATATGTATTTCAATACCAAAGGCTTATACATTATCTAGTTAAGTATTCTCTGCATGGCAACAACACCAAGGTTTTCAATGTTGGCAATTCTTTAAAAGTATGCTTATTAAAGCTTACTTGCATCTTACGATCTCAGACAAACTTACCTGATGGTCATTAAAAGCATTGCTACTTAGAGAGCAACAGGCACTTGAGTAATAAGCATAACTCAACAGTACAAAAATATGACAGAAATCAGACCATTCTACAAAATCAAGGACAGATAAAAAGCCACTGTAGTACTTGTGTCTACTTTGGATGAGGGGATACTCTGCACATTTACATTGCATAATTACTACTTGCCTTGCTTGGACACATTCAGAGTCACTACATGGGGGAGTGGGGTGCAACAAGTATGTCACAATTTGAAAGGTCTCTGGCTGACTGATGGCCCTGACACATTTGTCATACCTTTCAACCTCCGAGCAAGAAATCCGGACAAAGCCATACATAGAAGTGAGACAAAGGCCCAAAAATAAGGGCAATTTTTAAATATTGCTCTTATAAACTTAGAAAGATAATAGAATAGGTATTGCATTAGTATGAATTTTCTGAAGGGTATGAAATCTGAAACTCAAATGTCGTCATTATTTTCTTCAGTCTTTAATGATTTGTCACTAATTTGCAAAAAAAAAAAAAAAAAAAAAAAAAAAAAAGGACCAAAAATGTGATGCAAAAATATAAAATAGCCACACAATCCAGCTGGGAACTTGTCAAAGAAGGGACACTTTTACTACTGCTAACTTCAGCAGCTGACAAAATAAAAGAATCTACATGCATTTCTGAAATAAAAGTAGTCTATAACTGATTATTACAGTTATTTCTTAATTGTAAACCCTCCATGTTTTCTTCCAAAACTGCTATTTTGTGGAGTACATATTAGCGGGAAGACCAACATTTTGATCCAAAATTGGGGACAGTTGAGAGGTTTGGCTATGCCTAATTCTATAAAGCAATTTATTTGCATGTACTTTCAACCTGTTTATGCAATAAATCTGGACAAGGCCAAATATATTGGGGGAACATATAAGCAGTACTAAAAATTGCTCTTGTATAAACTGAGACAGTTGACAGACTAACAGGTCTTACTTTAGCATGCATTTTTCTGAAGGTTATGAAGTCTGAAACTCAGTGCGTCATTATTTAGTGACTTAATTCCTCAAGGATTTGCCAGAAAACCACGGATTTTATGAGGAACAAACCAAAAATCTATTCATTCTTTGAAAATCTAGACAGTTGGGAGGTATAGTTCAGCTGGGGCTGTGAGTTTGCCACCCTTCCCCCTCACAAAATCATGGTCGAATGCAGCCTCCCTCCTGCAGCCATTCCAATGATCCATTACTTGGCTATTTCAACTCCATTTACCGTAAACACTAATGTGCGTACTGCTTTACTTCTATGATGATTTGGACTTCATTTGAAAGCTTCGCATTTTACAGCACAAACACTAAAACATCTGCTAAACAAAGCAATGCAGTCGCACAACGAAAAAAGACAGCATTAAAACTTCTCTGCCCTTGAAACTCAAATTGATTGAAACAGCATTGAAACCCACATTCAAAGAAGATACATTTTGCCAGTGGCAGATAAAGACTACATTTTGGATGGTTTTCAAATCATAAGCCCCTTGCATATGAAACATACATGTGCTCTTTCATACACCTTCCTGACTGTACCAAGTTATATTCCTTGTACAATACAGTACAGCTGTTAGAGGGAGTTTTAAATTTGAACATTTTTCCAGTAAACAAAGAAAAAAAAACGCATGCACCAATAATGACAAAACTACCCAGTTCAGAACATTTTCCATCATAAGTCTACTCAAACTTCTACAGTCCACCATTATCAGTAAATATGCACAATTCTACAGTCCACCATTATCAGTAAATATGCACAATCTCTGAAGTAAAAGTCATCTAAATAATTCTACATTAAAGAAATCTGTAACTAATGAAGAGGTTGCTGTTAGCAAACACCTTTACATTTCATGGTTTCATTGAAAAATAAAGTGTCTGTTGCACAGGCCCATAGTATCTTCACCAAGGAGCACATTCTCAGTAAGGCAGCATCCACCCCTTGTGTGAGTAGAACCAACAGCCTTCTGCATCAAAAGCAAGTACACAACCTGTTGTGCTACTAACAATGCAAGCAAACATAGCATAAGCAGCACTAAACTTTTCTTCCCCTGCAGCTCTCAGCTCCTTGTAAAATCTACTCAATACTCAACTGCATCTCAACTTCGCAGCACAAGAAATCTAGAAAAAGCCAAAATTTATTGCAGGGGGGTCAAAAACCAGGGACACATTAAACATTGTTTGTATAATCTTGGAAAGTTGCTAGAATAAAATGCTGTGTTACCACCATACATTTTACTGCCAAGGTCCCTGTGCAAAACAGAGCAACATACCACTACGCCAAATCAGCTGCTTTGTGAAAGAGAGGAAGACTAAAACTTAAATGGCTATCATTTAGTGAATTCAGTTCTCACCATAGCTGTCAACCTCTTAGCACAAAACACCTGAACAAACCCAGTAATGAGGGAATACATCCCTCAAACATATTCAGTGAATTCAGTTCTTGCCATAGCTGACAACCTTAGCACAAAATTTTATTTTTATTTTATTTTTATTTTACATTTGTTAACCGGGCTAGTCTGGCTGGATACATGTCCATTTTCAGCAGAGGCCCAAGGAGAAAAGCTCCATTAAACATCCTAGTAACTTACAATAAAAACAATCAAACCAAACTCAAAAGCAAAAAAGCAAAACAAATTAAACAAAATATATAAGCATGAAAGCAGATAAAGGAACAGTTATTATGTAATTTAGTAAAATGCAGAGGCAGTTAAGCAAGAAATAACAATGGAGAGGCAACATTATTCTGTAATAATTGCTAGAGTAAGACTGCTAAGAAATGAAGAAGATTGAAAAAAAAGTGACATATAAAAATTACACTATTTACAATTTAGAAATGAACAAGTTGTGCCATGGCACTAGTATTAAGAAACTGATTAGCTTAGAAGTGATCTGTATATAAGCTAGAAAGAGAAGAGATGACTAGATGCAGTGATATAGCATGTAACTGGAAGAAATAGGAAGTGTAAAAGAAAAGAAAGAAGAAATTATGCAAGTGGGTCAGTAGAGGGATAATCAAAAGTAGTGAATAACCAGTAGAAGTGAAAGGAGGGGACTGGAAAGACGGGAAATTTATGCTGAGCTCAATCAGGATTAGAGCATGGGCATAGCCAATGGGTTTGGAAATGGTTTCTTATTTGTTTTTTGAAAAGGTGAGATGAGCTTAGGGTGAGATGAGCTTAGGGTGGTCAGTTCTACGGGAAGTTTATTCCAATATGATCCAACAGTATTTGCAAATAAGGAGTCACCTGCTTTATTGTGAGATTTGAGAGTAGTTACTAGAAGCTTGCTGGCTGAGCGAAGGGAAGTAAGATTTTTATATGGGGTGATGAGGTTATTAAGTATGGGTGTATTGGAGGGGTAGTGTAGAATTTTATAAGTGATGACTAATTGATGTAGGAGTATTAGGTTCTGAAGTTCTAGCCAGTTAAGTTTTTTTTAGATTGAGACAATGGTGAGTATGGAATGGGGAACCTGTGGCAAACCTGGCAATACTATGGTAGGCTGTGTTAAGTTTATGAAGGTTAGCTTTAGAAATGTTGATAAATGATGGGGAGGCATACAATAGTGTGGAGATGAGGTGAGATTGGGCAAGAGACACTTGGGTGGTAGCAGTAAGAAAGGGCTTAAGTCTGTAGAGGGCACCTCTTTTTTTATTAACAGTCTTGATGGTTAGATCAATGTGGCAGTCAAAGCTTAGCTGATTGTCTATAGTAACGCCTAGTAGTTTGGTGGAATAGTCAGGTTTAATGATAGTGCCATTACAGGACACAATGGAAAATGAGATTGGGGCAGATTTAAGGGTTGGGGTGAAAAGTAGTAATTTGTTTTTTTTGGGATTAAGGAGGAGACAGATATGTTGGAACCATATTTCTGCTGCTGTAAAGACTTTTTGGGTGGAGGAGTGGAGTTCTTCTGGAGATAGAGCAGAGCAGATGAGAGTTGAATCATCAGCATACTGTATACAAGTGGATGTAGGGAGTGAAGTAGGCAGGTTATTTATGAATATGGAGAAAAGGAGTGGACCTAAGATGGATCCTTGTGGGACGCCGATAGTGACAGGGAGCGGAGAGGATAGATGGTTGTCCCAGAGGACTGCTTGTTTTCTATCTTTCAAGTAAGAGTCAAACCACTGTAGTGCTAGTGAATCAAGTGAGAGGGATTTTAAAGTATCTAGGAGAAGTTGATGGTTGACCATATTGAAGGCTTTTGAGAGGTCCAGGAATAGTGCAGAGGAGAAAAGGTTGTTATTGCGATTTTTGTTGATCACGTCTGTGAAGGAGAGGAGGGCAGTGGAAGTACTGTGGTGGGGCCTAAAACCATGTTGTGAGTCTACGAGTAAGTTATTTTGCAAGAGATGATATAAGAGTTGATGGTGTATGCAACGTTCCATAATTTTAGATAGATAGTGGAGAAAGTGCTATAGGCGGGAAATTAGAAAGTTCGTTGGAGTTACCTCCTTTATGGAGGGGAATGACATGGGAGATTTTCCATCAGGATGGGATACTGGATTCGGTTATAGTTCTGTTAATTAAGATGGAGACTGGGTAAGCTAGTTCAGTTGCTGCTAGTTAAAGATATTCAGCTGGTAGATTGTCGGCAGAAGGGGTGCAAGGTTTAAGTTTAGAGAGTAACTTAAGTATATAGGTTGTGGAGACTGTATTAAATTTTAGTGAGGGGGTGCTGTTATGAGGAGAGGTTATTTGAAGGGAAGGGGGTGGAGTCATGGTGTTTGCTAGAGAGGCGACTGTTTCAGAGAAGAAGTTGTTGAAAGTATTGGCTATTATATTAGGTTGGGTCTGAGCTAGGCTTGCTGGTGTAGGTGTTTTGGTGTTCCCTGGATGGAGCAGTTTGATTCCTGACCAGAATTGTTTGGGGTTTTGGTTTTGTTGATACTGAAGGTAATAATTCTTTTTATCCAGATAGGTAAGTTTCTTTGTTGTATTTCTCAGGTGTTTCTTTGTTGTATTTCTCAGGTGTTTGAAATTTTGATGGTCAGTTGGGTTTTTAGTGGATCTCCATTTTGTCCACAATTTATTTCTAGCTAGCATTGTTTGGTTTTTTTGGAAAGCCATGGGGCTGCTTTGGAGCCTATTCTAATTAAATCGAGATGGGGCATGATGCTGGAGAATTTGTAGGAAGGTATTATTGAAATGGGTAACTGCTTCATCTAGTGGGAGGTGTTTTAGAATTGACCAGTTATATTCTTTGAGTTCATTACAGAAAGATGGGTTAAAATTTGTTCTGTTGTGTACAGTACGATAGGTAGCCTGTTTGGGATTGTTGTATTTTTGTTTAGTGATGTAGGTGAGGAGATGGTCACTGATATTGTCAGGGAGTATTCCAGTTTTATAAGAGAGGGGGTTGTTGATCAGTATCCAATCCAGGATGGCTTGTTTATGGGTTGATTTGTGTATTCTAGTAGGGGAGATTATGGTTTGTTGAAAGTTGAAGAGATTAAGGTGAATGGTAGGTTTGGGAGAGATGCAGGAGTTCCAATCAATATTAAAGTCTCCTAAGATTATGGTTTCCTGAGGAAAGCTACAGGAGACCCAGCTAAGAATATTTTCCAGTGTATTTAAGTTATTTCCTGGAGGGATGTAGGAGCATATTATATAAATGGCTTTGTTCTTATTAACTTGGAGTTTGGTACAGAGTATTTCAGCATTGGCTGGGGAGGGAGGCAGGGAGTCAATTAAGGCTACCTGCAGTTGGGATTTGTATAATAAGGCCACTCCCCCACCCTTTTTGTTAAGACGATCTTGCCTTAAGGTGCTATAGCCTGGGGGAGTGATTTTGTTGTCTTTGGTACCTAGTTTAAGCCATGTTTCAGTGAGACAGAGTATATCAAAGGCATAGAAGTCAATTAAACCATGGAGTTGTGTGATTTTATTGTTGATGCTACGAATATTTAGGTGAGCAATTGAGAGGGAGTCCGTAGAGAAAGGTGAACTATAATTATTAGCAGTTAGGTTAGTAGGGGTGTGGCTGAGAGGATTATTGGGGCCAGGGTTGGGGTGGATGTCCCCGTGTATCAGTAAAAGTGTTTGTGGGATTTGAAATACCTTTGAGTTTTTGCATGGTATTAGATAAAACCGTCTAGTGGTTAGAAATCTGTTATGGTGTAGTTTGTGGTAGAGAGGGGGAAGGTAGGGACAGGATGATAGGATATTAATATGTGTCTGTTCAGCTAGAGGAAGTATAGAGGTTGTGTGTTTGGCTAGATTAGGAGACCGGCTAAGGATTAGATATTCATAGGAAGTAAGAGTATAGTAAAGAAGAAGGATGTTAAGGAGTAGCAGAGAATAAAGTAGTTTAAGGCTTAAAGGCATGTTATTAGTGAGATGAGGTTAGCAAGTTTAGGACTAGACTGTTTAGGATGGTGGAGAGTGGGGTGTGGCAGTTAAATAGGACTCTCGAGAGTGGGTGTGGCGGTAAGATTGGAGTAAAGAGTTAACAAGTGAGAGTGGGGCAGGAAATGTGATAGGAAGTGAGTAAATTGGGGTTTTTTGGGGGTCCAAAAACCCTGGACAAAGCCAATAATGGGGGAATACAATCCCAAAAAATAGGGACAAATGTCAAATATTCATCTTATAAACTTAGAAAATTGCTAGAATAAAAGGTTGTGATAAAATTGCTAGAATAAAAGGTTCTGTTACTATGTATTTTCTGAAGAATATGAAGTCTGAAATTCAAATGTCTGTCAATTTTCCTTCTGACGGAACAAAAACAATTTTCAGCAGAGGCCCAGGGAGAAATACTGCAGACACATGTCTTTGTAAAATAGCAGGACACCAGAGCAAATCCACACAAACACAGGGAGAAAATGCAGACTCCACACAGAAGGCACCCCAGCCAAGAATCAAACCAGAAAAACCTATAGCTGTGAGGCAACAATGCTACCACTGCACCATCAAATATGTAAGGAATTAAACATTCAGAAACCTGAAGTCTGAAATTCAAATACCTGTCAATTTTATTTAACATTTGTTAACCAGGACAGTCCGACTTGGAACAAAGAAACAATTTTCAGCAGAGGCCCAGAAATAAATAATGCAGACATGTCTTTGTAACATGGGAGGACACAAAAGTAAACCCACAAAAACACAGGGAGAACATGCAGACCCCACACAGAAGGCACCCCAGCCAAGAATCAAACTTGAGAACCTGCAGCTGTGAGACAACAATGCTACCATTGCACCATAAAATATCAAACATTTAGAAACCACAGATATTATGAGGAACAGAACAGATCAAATAAGAGGCAAAAATCTGCAATTTTTTTACAAATGGTGGTGGGTAGGGAATTCAGGCCATTAACACCAGCATACAAGGTACAGGGTTCAAGGCTGAGGTATTCCCTACCACACCACCACGAGTTTGCTCTAGCCACCAGTATATAGCAACTGGGGCATTTTACACACACACACACACACACACACACACACACACACACACACACACACACACACACACACACACACACACACACACACACACACACACACACCTTTGCCTGCTTACCTTGCCACCACCGAGCTACATCACAGCTCCCATTGCCGAAGATATCCACTTTGCCTGCTTACCTTGCAGACGAGCCAAATAACTGCTCCCTTGCCGCCGATATCCAAACAGCCCCTTTGCCAGTATTCCTTGCGCGATTGGTCCATCCTGAACAATCCAACTCTGCAATTGGTCCAGGGACATCATTGCTGTACAGACTACTGGGCATCTTGGGGCCGAGATGCCTTCCCCCTAATCTAGACTGCTGAGAAAGCAGTCTGAGAGCATGCATGCACTTCTGGGAATTTACTGTTTTTGTTTTTCTCTTTTATTTCTGTTTTTGTGTTTCTCGGGTTTTTTTTTTTTTTTTTAGGTGGGAGGGCTGCAGTCCTATAGCACGAGCCGCCCCTGACAATTAGTAATCTGAAAACTACAGCTTAGAATGCCTCCAAAAAAGGGCAGAATGTTCATAAACAGATGCTAGTTACACCCATGCCCAGCTATCAGTCTGGGCTTCTTAATAAAAGTATGCATGCATGCATGTATGGTGAGTGTGCTGATTCAAATCAGTTACTAAAACTCAAGTCTTACCCAGCTCCAGTCCTGCTCCAGTATTAGACTGTATTAAAAATCTATTACAGTATAACAGCAGACAACCATACCAACAAGGTTGTAATCCTAGCTAAATGTACATAGAGATTACTTTTCGGTTCTTCTGAAAAACAGTATTAATATAAAAAAAACAGTATTAATATCAAACTGAAAAACATAAGAAATCTCCCCAAACCACGGGTTCCCATCTCCAAAATAATTATGCAAACAATTAAGTTCCAATTTGTATTTGTATTACAATAGTGCAACCCACAACCAAAATACAAACTTAAAGGAAACCCATTGGATTACTGCCTACTTAATTACCACATAACCTGAATGCATTTTTAAATGCTTACTACTGTACATATGCAAGAACTTGGTACTATGTTGATGTAATAAATGTCTCTGCAAAATGAACTGTAAATATCCGTTTCAAAAACGGACATTTTTCTGCATACATTTTACAATGATCTCTACTTCAGCTGGATAATTAACTTGTACTAGGATTCCTGATGGAACAAAAAATTTAAAAAACATTGCAACCGTATTATTTTTCTTAGAGAAACCTCTACAAAATATTAGAGGTGAAAAAGGTGACAAATGAGCTTCTTAATAAACGTGCGTGCAATGGTACAGGTGTGTCAGTACTTCATTTAAGCTACAGTGCTATTCAACAAGCTGAAATAATGTTTCTTAAAAACAATTGTGACTCACTGAAATTAAACCTTGTGAAGAATCATTGAATATTATGCCCCCTTTGGCATGCATCTGTCAAGACACATGCAACAACTGGAATGCCCACAAAAATAACTTGCTAGAAGGACTAATCCTAAATATGTCCTACATGGATCAAATCAAAGCCCTGTCACTATACTCTATCTTACAGACTGCTTAGAGGTGACCTGTGCCAGGCATACAGAGCATCCTCCGACCCACTACCGATCATGTCTGACGCCATTTGACTTGATGGGAAGTAAATCAGTCTAGGAATCTAAACCCTTTCTGCAACATCAATAAAAGGGTTTGGTGGGACAGGTATATTTCGTAGACGATACTGCTATGTAATAGACTCCACATCCACATAAAAACACAGTTTATCCCTGTCCATTTTTCAAGCACAAAATAGATCTATGGACCAGAAACAGAAAATTTACCCCAGGACTGACACTTGTATAAACAAATGCAGTTCTTAAACACTTTAACCCATGCATGGGTCCCCCCCAATTATCTATGGTATGATCACAGTTACATTCAGTATGGGCAATTAATAATTACAGACCATGGGATGATTAAGGCACATCTATAACCAAATGGGATACATGTTATTTTTAGCACAAAAAGGGAATCTAGCAAGGCTTAAAATGGCCTCCAAGGGTCACTAGCCTAGTAATTTTCTATGAATATATTAGAGAAGAGACCCCTTTATCCACCAGGACTGTTATGTCATTATGTGTGCGTTGCCAAGATCATTTTGTGATATTGTAGGATGCTAACAGCAGGACTTAACAGGAACTATTTAATAAAACAAGAGTTTCACGATATTAAAAAGTGTTGAAGTTAGTGTCCATTTTTTGTACTGAAATGCTCTGAATGGATTAACTTCTTCATGCTTACAGTTGTTTTACTTATAAAGGGTTCCCTTACATGCTGCCACAGTCTGTTCCGTCTGCGTGTATGAGTGAAATCATGGGCTTCATATATAGCAGAATTTGGCAGTTGATCGCAACAGGTCCAGAAGCTCTAATTACAAATAAAAACAAAACAATGCCTAGAATTTTCAGCATCCTGCAATCTGCTTTGTACACAGAATAAGAAGTTATGTACCTACCATAACATGGTTGGGTTCGGAGCCAATCCTCGGCTCCGACTCTGCCATCTTCAAAAGCTCGAGAGCTGCTTACTGGCTTGAGGCCCCCTCCTATATCCCATGATGCCTGGCGCTAAATACCCAGATCTTGTTTGGTAACAACTACAGACATAATAATAATAATCATGATAATACAGTAACTGTAGCAGGATACAGGAAACTACTGGAGAGACTGACAGTCAGTAGTAACAGCCAGAGAAGACTCAGCCAGTGATAAAGAAGCCTAAGGAACTCTTCTCTGTCTACTAGGATAGGGGGATGGAGTGTGGGACGCAAGAAAGAAGGCGAGAAGACAACTAACATGAAATGTTATGGTAGGTACATAACTTCTTAATGTTAAGTTGTCTATCTCGCCTTCATTCTTGCTGGTTGGGACAGAGTCCCTAGCACCTCAATCCTGGGTGGCTCATCAGAACCGACTTCAGAACAGTGGAACCAAAATCAGCTCTGCTTCTGGAAGCCACATCCAGCTTATAATGTGAAATGAAGGTATGTGGATTAGCCCATGTAGCTGCCGCACAAATAGTTTCCATTGGCAATCTAGCCTGAAAAGCCACAGAAGTAGCTAAAGCTCTGGTGGAGTGACCTTTGGGTTTAGCAGGAAGGTCTTTATTTCTCAACTGATATATAAAGGTAATAGTGGAAAATACCACCTAAATAAGGTGACTTTTGACACCAGTATGCCTCATTTTCCATCAGCGTAAGACAGGAACAACTGGTCTGATTTTATGAATTGCTTGGTTCTATGCAAGTAAAAGCGTAATTGTCTATGGACGTCCAACTGTTGGAATAATTTGGAAAGAACATGGGCAGTTCAATGGACTGATTCAAATTACAATCAGAAGTAACCTTTGGGAGAAAGGAAGGATTAGTCCGAAGAGAAACTCTATCATTGTGAAAGACTAGGTAAAGAGGACGAACACAAAGAGCCTAAAGTTCAGAAACTCTTCTGGCCGACATAACTGCAACCAAAAGAAGGGTTTTCCAAGAAAGAAACTTCAAGGAACAAGAAGCTGCCGGTTCAAAGGGGGGCAGTATCAGATCAGCCAAAATCAAATTCAGATCCCACAGAGGTGGGGGATCTCTTACTGGGGGCCTGAGTAGAGTGGTCCCCTTCAGAAAAGCTTTACAAAGCTTATGGGACATGATGCTTGAATCAGATAGGCCTGTATGAAAGTTCAAAATTGCAGCTAGCTGAACTCTAGGCAGAAGATCCAGTTCGAAAAAGTTCTGCTAGAAAATCTAAAATATGGTGCACAGGGGCTGAAAAGGGATCTATATTCCTGTTCTCTGCCCATAAGGAAAAACATTTCCACTTACTAGCATAAGTCTTTCTAGTGGTCGACTTATGTGAGGATAAGATTATTTCACGCACCGAATGGGAGATGTTGGGAAGCCTGGCTAAGGTCGGAAGTGGAGAAACCAAGCAGTGAGCTGGAGAGATTGAAGAGATTGGTGCAGCCCGCCTGATTGATGGATCAGGAGATCTGGAATTGGGTCCAGGGTTGCTCCAGAAGGTGATGATGCAGGAAGAGGAACCAAATTTGTCGAGGCCAGTCAGGGGCAATGAGGATCATCTTGCATTCGAGTGTGGTAGCTTTCTGAATTAGTTTGTTAATCAGGGGGAATGGAGGGAATGCATAAAGAAGTCCCTGGGGCCAGTCGTTAACTACAGCGTCTCTGGGGAGGTGTCCGGGAAGAGGTAGGAGAGAGAAAAAAATTGTTGCACTTGCTGTTGAAGGGGGTGGCAAAAAGGTCGCAGCAAGGCTGACCCCATTTGCAGAAGATTCTGTCTGCCACAGTCTGATTGAGAGACCACTTGTGAGGCATGAGAATTGCTCTGCTCAGCCTGTCTGATATAATGTTGGACTTCCCAGGGATGTGCACTGCTATCAGAAACCATTGGGAAGAGATCGCCCACTGCCAAAGTTGGAGTGCTTCTCGACATAAGGGGTATGACTTGGTTCCGCCCTGCTTGTTGATGTACCATACCACTGACATATTGTCTGTTTGAATTGCAATGGTCCTGGTGGGAAGAGAGTTCTGAAGAGCTTGCAATGCTAAAAGCACGGCTCTCATCTCGAAGACACTGATGTGCAGATGGTATTAGTGAGGCAGCCAGGTGCCTTGGACTGTTCTGCCCTGATAATGCCCCCCCCCACCCAATCCGGGAGGAGTCCGGGGTCACCGTAGCTACTGGGCGAGGAAGAACGAATGGTCTGCCCTGGTGTAATGATGGGGAAACCATCCACCAAACAAGTTGTTTTTTGCATGACTGTGTGATTATTATCCTGTGAGACATCGGGAGTTGCTGGAAAGACCATTGTGTAAACAGCATCCACTGAAGAATCCTCATATGAAAGCATGCAAGGGGGACTAGTATTATAGCTGCTGCCATGAGACCCAATGTTTTTAGGACAAATCTGGCCCGAATCTTTTTGCAACCTAATAAGACCTGCACATGTTGAAAGGCTAACACTCTGTCTACTGGTAGAGCTGCTGACATGTCCTTTTGTGTTTAAGTTTGCGCCTATAAAAGGTGATAGATTGACAAGGCGACAATGCAGACTTTTCGAAATTTATTGCAATGCCTGGAGTGGAGCACGTTTGGATGGTGTAGTCTCTGGCTAGCAGTAGGTGATGCCTGGTGGTTGCAGTAAGGAGCCAGTAGTCAAAATATGGAAACACCTGCAATCCTTGCCGTCTCAAGTGAGCGATGACTACTGCCAAACATTTGGTGAACACCCTGGGAGCTGTGGTGAGACCAAAGGGCAGAGCTCTGAACTGATAATGACTGGCTCCCAGCCAGAAGTGGAGGAATCTTCTGGAGCATCTGTGCATTTTGATATGGTAGTACGCATCCTGAAGATCTATGGAGCACATCCAATTGTCCTGACCCAGAAAGGGTAAAATGGACTGTAGTGTGACCATCCAGAACTTCATTCTTTGAACAGACCTGTTTAGTCTGCTGAGATCCAGAACGAGTCTCCAGTCCCGTCTTTTTTGGTACCAAAAAGAACCTTGAGTAAATTCTGGATCCTTGCTGGTCTGCTGGGACTGACTGGATGGCTCTTTTTCTTAGCAGTTTTGAAATTTCTTGAACTGCTTGATCCTTTAGATTGGGTGGAACATCTGGAAGGGATTTGTTGGGAATGTAGAGAGTGTGAAAGAAGGGGATTTGTAGCCTTCGGATATGACAGACAGTACCCATTTGTCTTGTTATACTTTGCCAGGCTTCTGGGTACAGCGATAATCTTACCCAGACTGCCTCCGAAGGTGGACAGCCGGGCAGCACTTCAGGGATGTTGGAAGAGCTTGTCAGAGAAGGATTCTCTTTGGCCCTGATTTTGCGGACCCCCCCCTGCCCCTAGGGTGGCATCTATTGTTCCCTCCTCTGCCCCTGGAGGGGAACTCTCCATGTGTGTCAGGCACAGCTCCCTGGGATTTCCGGAACCACATCTTCCCACTCTTCTGACCCTTGGGATAAGGTCTTGAAGGAGTGGAAAAAAGGACTCCAACAGCAGAGAGAGTCTTGCCTTCTGGCTCACACCTGGTAAGGGTATCCTTCACCTGTGGTCCAAACAGAGCAGAGCCATCAAAGGGGGTGTTGGTGAAAGACGCCTTAAAGGGTTCCACAAAGTTGCATAACTGCATCCAAGCGTGTCTCCTCAAAGTCACACCTGTGCCTGTGGCCCTACTCGCTCCATCGGCTGCATAAGTGATGTGCCACATGGAGGAGTTCACTACAGAATTTAGAGTCACCAGCTGGAAGGCAATCTTAGCCTGAGCCCCTGCAGCTGATGGATCTTGAAGGGTATCTCCTAACTCTTTAAAGGAGATCCCTTTGAAGGCGGGTAAAATGGCACAAATAGTTCACAGAGACCTCATGGAAAAGGAGACCTCATGGAAAAGGACGCTGAGGAAAACATCCACTTCCCATATCTGTCCATCATCCTAGATTCCTTATTAGGGGGATGGACACAGTCAAAGAAGTGTCAGCCAACTCCTTTTTAGTGGCCGCTGCTACCACCATGGCATCAACGGGAACACCCTTGGTCAGAAATTGCTTGTCCCAAGGGGCGGTGATGAATTTTGTGGGCCTACGAGGAGCTGGTTCCATTGTGTCTAGAGCTGACCACGCCTTTCGAGCCACCACTGCTATCAGTGGATCAAAAGGCGGAGACACCCAGGAGGTGGAGGGTCAGGAACCAAACGCGTCCAGGAATACAGACTCATCCTCATAAGGGTTAAGGGTAGTCCAGCTCCCCCTCTGCCTAAGGATTTCAAGGATGTCTGAGGAGGAGACATCCTCAGAGGGGGATCTCTGGGACCCTTCAGACTCCTCCAAATCAGTATCTGAAGTGACAGACTCAGGGGAGTCAACATGCTTCCTCTTGCATTTTCTCTTTCGAGGGGGCTCCTCTGAATGAGCAGTGGAGGCTTTGGAAGAGGAAGATACACCCAATGGGGTGCCCTGGAGCGCTTGTTCCCCACGCTTGGGGTCTGGTGGAGGGGCAGAGGCAGAAGCAGGCACCATGGGGGGGAGGAGGAGCCGATGAGGCCGACCGTGAGGCTGACTCAGATGCCAGCACACTCCTCATGACCTCGAAGGCGCCCCTTCCCAATACCATAGAAGGCTCTGGCTCCAAAGAGACCGGAATCCTTCCTGGCACCGAGAGGGATGGCTCCGAAGACGACGTAGGAGCCGAACTCACCTGCGCCGAAGCTCCAAGAGGGAGAATGGGGTTGGACAATGGTCCGATGCCACTCGCACCCTCAGAGCAGATGTGGGAGTCTCGGCGCCCATATCCCTCCAAGAACGGCACCATGGAAGAGATCAGAGCCAACGACGGCACCGAAATGGGAGGTATTGGTGCCGACAGACCCACGGTTCCAGCCACAGCATGCTTCGGCTCCGAACTCAAGGGAGGAGTTGAAGGAAGAACTATTGGAGAAACAGGAAGAGCCAAGGGGTGCTGGATAGAATTTTTGCCAGGGCCTGCGACTTTAAAAGCCTGCTCACCATGCTCTCCAAATCATGGTCAGATAGCCTAGACGACCAAGAAGAGTGGGATTGATGACTCTGCTCAGATTGCAATAAGGGTGACCCTGGAGCCGAGTGTATTGACTCCAATGATGGTGACCTGGAGCATTTCCGACTCCCCGACTGTTCCGGAGGAGTTGGAGCTGACTGAGAGAAAGGTACTTTGGCTCCAGCAGGAACCGAAGTTGAAGCAGAAGCCATACCCAGCGACGGCTCCGATGGCTAAAAGGTTTCACCAACTGAGTCTTGGCCAGTGATCCTTCAGGTTTAAGCAAACCCCTCAGGATAAGCTTATTCCTACGTTCCTGCAGGACTCTTAAGACTAAAGGTGTGACAGACCGAGCAAGAGCCCTGCAGGTGTAGGGAGCCCAAGCAGTATACACAAGAAGTGTGACCATCTGTCAGAAACATTTTCTGACAGCAGGAGTCACACTTCTTGAATTCTGACACTTTTGTGTCTTTAGACATTCCTGTAAAGGAAAATCAAATACAAGTACAAATAACAAGTAGAGTGGAGAGTGGGTAACTGAAAAAAAAAAATGCATACAATTTACACAAGTTACCACACCCTAACAGCACACACACACACACACACACACACACACACACAATCTACTAAAGGAAAACTTTTGTCTACCTTAAAAATAAAACAATAAGCCTCTAACTAAAACGGCTTACTTTGAAAGGTAAACGGGGGTGGGGGAGGGAAAGGAAAAAACTCTCTAAAGAGAAAATAAGTTTTGAAGGGGAGATAAACACTAACAAACTGCTATGGAATCTAGTCTAAGCTATAACAATAAAAGTATACCCAACAAAGTACAATAAAGTCTTAAATATAAGAACAAAGTGAAAATTACGACCTGAGCCAGTAAACGCAACCTCGTAGCAGAAGCGGCAAATGAGATCTATCTAGCACCAGGCATCATGGGATATAGGAGGGGGCATCGAGCCAGTAAGCAGCTCTCGAGCTTTTGAAGATTTCAGAGTCGGAGCAGAGGATCGGCTCCAAACCCAACCAGCAAGAATGAAGGAGAGATAGACAACTTAACATCTCTCACATCAGATGTCATTTCACAGCATGTTAGCAGGCTGTGTGTGAAACAATCTTAAAGCTGCTGCTCAAAATGGGATTAAAAAACACAATACTGCGGGGGGGCGGAGCCTAATGGCTAACTGAAAGCAGCTTAATTTTGAGCTCTTTATACTCATACTAGAAAATACAGGAAAAAACTAAATATATTTAAAAAAATTTGGGTAAATATTGAAGATTAAGTAATTTATAACAAAGCTACCAATTTTGAAGAAAAAATTCTTTAATTTTCCTGTCAAATACTACAGAGGACATTTCAAACTGTTTGAAGATGAGTAACTCCAAGAATTCACATTCAGACTCTATTATAAAAAAAAGAGATGCAACAGATATCTGCTACTTTGCTGGACTTATCGCTAAAAATGGACAAATTTACTGAAAATCTAGAAAGTCTTAAGGATAACTGCCAAAAACAAACAGAAGTTTTTAAAGATCTTACAACAGCAACAAATAAAAATATCAGACATTGAGACTTCCTTAGGTGATGTTGATGGGAGGTTGAAATTAGATGAACTACATACTCAATTTCTGCTACAACAGAACACTTGGTTAATAAATAAAGTAGATGATATAGAGAATAGAGAAAGAAGGACAAATATAAGGATTTTTGGTCTTCCAGAGAAATCCGAAGGTGACGACATTATCTCATTCTTGAACTCTTGGTTTCCTGAAGTTCTTGGTCTAAAAGAAGGCTTATCTTATGGGATAGAAAGAGCACACAGAGCTATTGGTAAGACACTTTCTACTTCTTCTAAATCAGCTCCAAGATCCATAGTAGTTAAATTTCTTTCTTTTATGGACAAAGAGCTTATATTGAGATCTGCATGGAGGAAAAGTCCTGTTATGTATAAACAGTCATTATTAAGATTTGATAATGATTATTCAACAAGAGTTTTGGATAGAAGGAAGAAAACATGGCCATTAGTAAAACTTTTAAAACACAAAATCAAAGCGCAGCTCTCTTATCCAGCCAAAATAAGAATCCAGTATAACAATGGCATGAGAACATTCAACAGCATAGAGGAAGCCACATCTTTCATAAAAAATAATAAACATAATTCCACTACCTGAAGAAATGGATTGGATAAATTCATCTTCTTTAAAAAGGGCTCCAGGAAAAATATCTGGTTGGAGGCAAGAGAAAAAAAGAAACAAAAGACTGACAAAAAGAACTGATGATACTATTTTTCTCAAAGTATCAACTAAGGTATGATTATAATATATTAAAACTAAACTCTTTATTACACTAGTATAAAGCAGTTTTTTTTCTTCTCTTTCTTAGTTGTTTAGTTTAATATAATACTTAAACTTTAGTACTAATTAATAATTTGCTAAAGCCCTGAAGTATATATTTATTTTTTGATTACTTGAAATCAATAACCAATGAAGTTTACTAGACATTTTTTTTTGTCAGTAAGCTTTTAATATAAACTGTCTTTTTAAATGGTTTTGTCTATACAACTACTTAGTTTATAAATCAAGGTGCTATCAATGCTTGAATAAATATTATCATTTTTAGTAATTACATTTATGTTATTTAAAAGTGCACATTTAAAATTCATTGATTTAATTTGATGTAGAGTATAGTGATAAAAATGTTATACAATAGAATGACTCATGAACATTTTAGATGTATTCAGTATATTACTGTATTATATTGTAAATAAGCATCCACGAGCCTTCTGCTCAGTTATTTTTAGTTTTCTTATCTGAAAAGTTGTTCACCGCTTCATACATAGCACGCGATATATTTAATCGTACATAGATGTAATTTAAGTTACTGGCCAGAAGATGGCATGTAAATACACACTACTGCAGAGTTTTCCTCTTTAACACTGCTGTTTCTTTTCTATACAAGTATTTGGTTACTAGAATAGTGCGCTATCATTGTCTGAATAAATATTGTTGTTCTTAGTGAATGCATCTATGTTGCTTAGAGGTACACATTTAGAATTTGTTAATTTGAATTAATGTAAAGTATATTGATGAAAATATTATAAAATGGAACCACTCGTGATTATTTTGGGATGTATCTAGAAAATTATTGTATTATCTGAGGGTGGACAGTATCCATGAGCCTTCTGCTCGGCTTTTTCAGTTTTTTTTGTCTGAAAAGCTGTTCACCGTTCACATTCATAAGCACGCGATACATCCTAGCATGTTTAGATGCAATTTAAGTTACTGGCTATTTCCTTAACACTGCTGTTTTGATTACAGTAAAGGAAGCGTTTGCTTCAATTAATTTCACGTTTCATAAATATTCTTTCGTATTTTATTAAAAATTTTATGGTTTACTATCAAACTCAGCTAATATCTCATGCAAGTATAGTGCTAGATCTGCTTTGAAGAAAGCGCTATTATAACAAGAAAGATAGTGAATCATTTAAATACTGTTGTGTCTTAGTGGGTGAGTGTCTGGTAAAAGTATAATACATGCGCTCTGCAATCACATCTAACTGACACTGTATTAGATAAGTTACTTATAGTTATTAAGTCATATAGAAATGGAAGAAGAGGGAAGGAAAAGGGAAGGGAAAGAAAAGGAAAAAAAAAAAAAAAAAAAAAGATCCCAAGTGTCAGCTTACTGGGAATTATACATTCATTTATCTAAAGATTGCTTTATCATGCTTGTTATTGTATAAAAGAAGTACTATACGTAAAATGATTATTATAAATTGTTAGTTATGGGACAAGAATGCTATTGCACCATTATTAAGGTAGATTTCTCTTGCATGTATAATTCTAATTTTGACCTTTTTCTTTTTTGTTTTATAGTTTAACATATAAGATGAGACCTTTTACTAGTTACCAGACGCTCACTACATTTGTGATAAGCAGAAGGCAATTTCTGATATGTGTGATCTTTAACTTGAACTTAGAGAAAATCTTATGAATAATAACTTACTAATAACAGAACTACAAAAAGGTCACATAAAAGTAATTTAAGAGTGAAACCTCTTACACATTTTATTAATTTTAGATTGTGGAATTATCAGAGTTATAAAACTGACATTAACTGAAGAATGACAAAATGCTGTTATGCAAAGCATTATAAATGTTGCTTTAATTCTAACTTATTATATTAAATCTTATAAATGAATATTATTATCCAAGTATTTTAATTGGTTTCGATAAGTGGTTAGCTATATATTAATTAACTTTACCATGTTGATGTAATACCTTATATAGATCTAAAAATATGTAAAAAAATTTTATTTTAAACAGTATCTATCATACTCACTCTACTTCTTTTTATTATTAATAACAATATTAAATGTCACTAATGAACATTAATGACCTGATATTTGCTAATATATTATCTACAGTTGGTAATTTGCAAAAATTGTATAGTATTAATGAAAAATGAACATCTAATATATTGTTAAAGTAATTAACAAATGTCTTACTTAAAATTGTTTGCAATTGGAAATAATATCTCATTTTAGAATCTAATTTGTAATGAACAAAACTTTACAGACTAGACATATATGTTATTTACATAATAAGTGCATTATGTTCTCTGGTTTTAGTTTTCTTTTTTTTTCTTAATGAGGAGCTCAATTTAAAACAACATTTCCTCATTAATGCAACTATTATTATTGAGGGTAAATCTGTTTGAACTTTTAAGTCCAAACAGATTTGAGGTGCTAGACACTTCATGTTTGGGATTTAGAATGGCAAAATCATTAATTGTTTATTCAAAATATGTTAACGCAATGTTTTTCAACTTTTCCTTTTCCAGTGGTCCAATTTGAAACTTTTTTTAAACATAAATAGAAATAAATATATTCATTTCAAAATAACTTCTAAAAGAAAGGATAAATCTAACACTCAAAACACATTAATTTCCAAGGTAAAACAAAATCTCAAGAACAAACAATCCAAAAGTACAAATAAATACTTATAAAAATGACAGACACAACTTTATTATCTATAAATATTAATGGTTTAAATAATCCTATAAAAAGGTTGAATTTTCTAAGATATTTGAAATTACAAAAAGCACAAATCATATTTATACAAGAACCTCATTTTAAAATAGATGATAATTTCACATGGAAACCTAGTGACCATCTAATTCTTTCTCACTCCCTATACAAAAAAAAAAAACAAGAGGGGTTATAATTTTATGGAAAAGAAGTGTAGTTATTCCACAGATCATTTACAAACACGAAGATAAAGAAGGGTTAATATCAATTGTAATACAATATCAAAATAGAATTTGGACTTTAATAAATATTTACTGGATTCCTGGAATAGGATTGTCTACGGTTAAAAAACACATAGAATTAATTAACAAAGTAAACAAAGGTATGATAATAATGGGTGGAGATTTCAATTGTATTCTAGATAACTTTGAAACAACTAATAAAGTAAATATTTCAAGAGATGGTTAGAAAGCTTAAATCTGATACATTTAATTTTAAAGATTCTAACTCATTAAGTTATACTCATAGCGATTATCGCTTTAATACTAAAACAAGAATAGATAAAATATTTGTCTCCTCTGATTTAAACAGTAGGATAACAAAATTTTCTATTATTCCATGTCCTCTCTCAGACCATAATGCCTTAATTCTTAAAGTACAAATTGATTTCAAAAGACTGAACATTGTAACTAGAATACCAGCTTACATTCTTAAATTAAGAGTTTAAACCTTGGCTAGATTCAGAAATCAAATATTTCTTAGAAACAAATCCTATTAAAGATACAAATAATATAATAACTTGGGATACACTTAAGGCTTTTTGGTATGGCAAGATTATAGGATGGTTTAAAAATAAAACAAAGGAATGGGAATCTGAATTACACAACATACAAAAACGAACAGAAATAAATACAAGTTCTTATGATGTAGTAGATTCTCAGGAAAAAAAAAGAAATTATATATTTAAATAAAAAATACAATGAATTCCTCACTCATAAAACAAATCTAGCTTTGGAAAAACTAAAACTTGCCTCAATTTCAACTTCTCCAAAACACTTACATAATCTAGCAATGAGAATTAATAAGCAGAACTTAGAAAATAACATCATAAATATAATACATGAAGGAGGAAGGGAAAAAAAAGGTCTCTGATGTGAATGATATTCTTGAAGCTTTTAAGTTCTATTATGCTAAGCATTATGGAAATAATGATAATAATATTTCATTTTCAGATCTGAAATTTAATAATTCCTTAATAAAAAAACTACCTGACCAATTAAAAGTAGAAATGGATAAGCATATCTGCATAAAAGAAATAAAAGATATAATTAAAGTAAGTAAAAACAACAAATCACCAGGAATGGATGGAATAATAATGGAATTATATAAAATTCTTCCAAATTCAGCAATTTCTCTACTTCATAACATGCTAAATGATATTCAAACTCAAATTATTACTCCACCATCTTGGAAATATTCACTAGTTACCCCTATAAAAAAAGATAAAAATGATCCATCCCAATGTAGCTCATATAGACCTATCTTTCTGCTTAATAATGATTATAAAATCTCTATGTCTATCTTAGTAAATAGAATTAAGAAATCCCTGACTCAAGTCATAAATGAAGACCAAACAGGCTTTATATTTGGAAGACACACATATGACAATATTCAGAGAATTTTAACCATTATAGAAGCTTTGAACATAGATAATTCAGAAGCTCTTATAATCACATTAGATATAGAGAAAGCATTTGATTCGGTAAACTGGAAACATCTATTTAAAATCTTGGAACTTTTTGAATTCCCATTAAACTTTATAAATCTAATAAAGAATATATATAAAGATAACCTGGCTTATGTAAAATTGGGCCCATTTACCTTGGAAGCTTTTAAAATAACTAAAGGCTCTAAGCAAGGTTGCCCTATGTCTCCCATACTGTTTGCCCTGGCGATAGAATTATTTGTGTCTGCAATACGAAGTGATCTAAAAATAGAAGGAATTAACTTTTACAATAAATTTAATTCTAAAATCATGTTATTTGCTGACGATATATTGCTGACTTTAAAACCAAATGAAGAGTCCATACAAGAATTAGAGAAACAAGTAGACGATTTTTTTTCTATTTCAGGTCTTTGTTTCAATAAATCCAAATCAAAACATATACTTCTAAATAAAATAGATGACTTACATCTGAATAAATATCAAATAATTGGAGAAAAGGTTTCTTCACTAGAATATCTAGGAATTCTTATATCTGAGAACATAGATACTACCATGACTTTAAATTATAATAAAATCCAAAATTTAATCCAAAAGCAAGTTAATAGCTAGAATAAATTAATGTTAAAATTGGAACCTACCACAAATAAACTATATAGCATTAGCAATCCCTATTCTACCAGATAAAAAAAGTTATAAAAACAATACAGAAACTTTTAATGGATTTTCTTTTGTATCCAAAAAAGAATAGAATTGCTTTCTCACATCATATTAGACCCTGGGACTTGGGAGGAATTAAACTTCCAGACATAGAAATGTATATTAAAGCTTCCATCATTAAACTTATACTAAATTTGGTAAATCCAAATTATTCATCTGCATGGAAAAATTTACATACAACTCTGTTCCTAAATGAAAACAAAATATTAAAAAAATATGGACTTGGAGAATAATAACATATTTTGGCATGTACTATGTAATAGCTTAAAATAAAACAACAAAGCCCACTAATTTATCATATTTGAATAATATTTATAATCTATTTAGAAAATTTATAATTACAAATCCAGACATAAAATTATGGTTTGAACTCTTAATACCATTTAAAACAAAGAATTTTAAAGAAAAAATCCAAGAAAAAACACTCATTAATTGGGAATCCAATAACTTTATTTACTGGTTTCAATGTTTGAATAATCACAGTACTTTAACCATCCAACAAGTAATAAATGAGTTTAGTATATTTGAAATAGACAGAATAGAACTCCAAAAATTATTACAATATGCAAGTGACTTATGTAGAATTATTAATGATTCAAACTTTAATACTATACCTAAATTCATAAAATATATGCAAGAATTGATTTATGGAAATCACAATAAGCTAATTTCTATATCTAAATTATACAAAATTTTAATAGTGTATAAAACCAATAGGTCAAAATGTTGTGAACACTTTAACAAAGGGCTTGACAATAAATCTATCACCTGAAGATATAAATGACCTTTTGTTGTCAGTTAAGCTAACCTCAAACTTTCAGATATGGAAAATCTTCACATGGAAATTACTACATGGAGCCTTTTATACACCATATAAAATAGCCAAATTTGACCCTATCCAAAAGCCCATATGCTGGAGATGTACTTTAAACTGCGAGGCAGATTGGATACATATGTTTATGATTGCATTAAAAAATTCTGGGAAGATATTAATAGATTTCTTCAAGCCATTTATAATGACAAATTTGTTCTAACAAAATCTTTAATTTTTCTGAATGTAGATGACTCAGTAACTATGAGTAAAAGTGATCAATATCTTCTATGGTCTATTCTGGCTGTAGCCAGAAAATGTATAACAAGAAAATGGAAATCCACAGTCCCTCCAAGTTATGAAGACTTTATATCTCTATTAAAGGAATCTGCACAAAAAGAAATAAAAGTCAAAGAAGAAAGAATTTTTCCCAGACGTTGGACAGACAATCCTTGGAATAAAATCTTAATACTTATAGACATTACAAAAGGATATAATTTCTTCTACATGAAAGTGAAATGTCACAAACTAAGATAGACTTATGTGAATATATGCCAGTAAAGGTTATATTTGTTCTATGGGATTATTCCTCTTTATAACTTTGTTGGTTAATCCTTTTCATTGGACCACCTGTACATATTGTTATAGTTATAAACTATTTTCTTTTATTTTGAATTGTAATTTAAATTTGCTGTATCATAATTTGTTTACAAACAAAAAAGATAAAAAAAGATTTAAACCAAAAACACAATACTGCAACTCTGCTAGGATACCGCTTTAAGAAAGATGGAAATAATAGGCAATGATGGCTCTTATTTAAATGTCTCATACAAATCCATGTTCCATATTTTCACACATCCATTCATCTCTGTCTATAACACACACACGAAACAAAGTAGTGCTATTACATCCAAGACTAGAAGACATTGATCAAAACTCCTCCTCCAAATACATGGCCGTTTTATTCAGGCAAACTCTCTTCCATCAAGCCAACCATTTTACCCTTCAGATCGATTCAATATACAACCAAATAATTGCTAAATCCAGTGTGCTACCTGTTGAGCTATGCAGACAGGATTCTGAAGCACAAATGCAAGGTAAAGCCACTAACAATGAAACAGCACAATGTGTTTCAGTATTTTCATAAAAATATGAAAGGGATATCTCCATACTATTAAAGAAAATGCCATTTCTAGATGTTTAAATCTGATTGATCAAAAGGCTTGTCAACACACATTTCCTTGTAAAGTAAACTCATATCCATGTCAAGTGATTCACCAGCTCTGTAATCCTCACCACATTTGTGCAAGACTTGCAATTGGTTATTTGTGACCGCTATCTAACCACAGATGTTCAAAGTTTAATTAAAAAAAGTTTGAAGTGTTAGAAATAAATCTTAAAATCCACGTTTAATATGCCTTTTTCAGCTCCATTTATTTATTTTGTGGCATCTTACAGCACTCCTATGCAGTATTACCCCCCCACCCCACCGTTAGAATGTCATTGTTGTCCAGTCGTCCTTAAATTGCCTACACCATTTCTTTATATGCTATAAAAGAAAAGGTTTTTAAAAAATCCCTCTAGGAGGCAGATGGCATACTGAAATATGTACAGAGCATGTTTAATTTAAAATTAAAAATGAAATAAGTATAAGGTAGAATATTAAAACAGTATTACATAACAGAATTAACAACTTAAGGGGACACTTTCCTTCCAAGCATCTGCCTTTAAAAAATATCTGAACAGCTGTCTGGGATTCTGAGTTAGACTGAATTACCAGAAAAACTATTCAACATCAAAATATAAGAAAAGTATTTTTGATCACACACACACACACACACACACACACACACACACACACACACACACACACACACACACACACACACACACACACAGTATTATACTTAAAATGGGATACCTGTAGGAATACCCTTCAGATTGGACATTTGGTAACAAACATTCCAAAGGAAATAGGGAGCTCTTCTTGTGGTGGAGACCTCAAGGAAGGCAGAGTACCTTCTGGGCTGTTTGGTATTCCCCAGTAAGTGCTCATCCCAAACATATTACCACATGTTCATTCACAACAGGGCAGATATGAATATATCCCATAATGCAGTAAGACGCCAATGGATTATACTACTTTTTGTGTCAGACAGAAAGTAACAGAAAATGATTTCCATTACATTATGGAAACTGTCAAAGGTCTAAAGAGAGAGTGACCATGCCAGTTAAACATACTAGAACTTAAAGGAAAACTCCATCTTGGCACTAAAAAAAATATTTTTCACTCCCATCCCGGTTCTCAAAATCAGACAGCTTCTTACAGAATTTTATGTTCATGGTAAAATGGCTGCCAACTGGGCTTGACATATTAACGTAATCTTATTCATCTTCAAGCCTCTTTCTCATAATCCATTTCAAGTCTGCTTTATACGAGTCATACAGGGGGAAGTAGTGGTGTATTCCCATGCTACTGACATAGAATGGTATTAGCATCAATCACGAATCTTCTACATACCATCAGTAACAGGATTTCTTGAATGGCCCTCATTTGTGTGAGTCTCAGGGCTTGTTTTACAGTATACCAAGAAATTATACACCTGCAACCAAAACAGTAGCTAAATAAATTGCAGGCCTTTGTTCAAAGTATCCTTTTGTAGTCCAAGATGAATAGACAGCACCCTTCTACACTTCTGGCCAATACTCTACAAGAATTCCAAGAAAAAAATACATTTTCTGACTTCTCTCTAAATATCAGACATCTTTGATACCATGTTCCAAGTAATCTTAAAACTATAACGTAGTATAAAACTACAAACATTTAAAGCTTAGCATTTTAGTACTGTGATGCTGCTTACGTAAATTTGTTAAAAGAGGTGACAACTGCCTTTGAACCGTTACTGATCAAATTGCTCCATTTTGCTATGAAAGGCATGGCTAAATTGAAAGCAGCTGTAAATCAGTGTAAATTCTCTTCCTGTTTGCAATAAAGATAGTCAGCGGTACCAGACTACAAATCGTGTCTGTAGTATGTCTAGACAGTCCTCTGCAAATTATGTGAGATGTTAAAAAGTGGATGGTCTTTGAATTCCTTTGATTCTAAGGCAAGGAAATTAAAGTTTTATAAAGTACAAGCAGGTTTCAGGTACCTACACAATACTGGAACCATACTGTATGGAAAAAGGCAACCCTTGATTTGAGTTAAACTGTAGGATAAGGTGGAGTTTTCCTTTAAAGTAATGCCAAAAGTCATGATGTGCACTCCAGCATGAAATAAATGCATTTAGAAACAATCTGAAAAATACAAAAGGGAGTTTGCAGAACCAACAGAACAAGAAAAAGAAAAGCACCGAGACGAACAGATAATGAAAACATTGTCAACATAGCTTGCTTCCTGTCTTTCACAGATTGATAAAAAGAATTACTATAACACATTCATAGCCGGCCTTAAGCATAGGCCAACTAGGCGGCCGCCTAGGGCGCTGCTCTAACAGGGGCGTTTTTCCAATATTTATTTGCTGAAAGAAAACTAGGATGGGGGCACCGAGTGGTGTGGTTGGGGGTGCCATGTAACCCTTTTGCCTAGGGCACCAGTTGACCTAAGGCCACTCCTGAACACATTACAAGAAAAGGTTGGCAGCCAATGGTGAAAGAGTGAGGCAGAATTATGAGTCACTGAAGTACGTGAGCTGGCTTGAAAAGGACACTGTTCAAATCCAGGCTAAATAAAACAGACCTGAAAATCTGAATCCTCAAACTAATTCAAGAAAACTTCATGCATAAATTAAATACAATACATGCATTGTTTAAATCTCCCGTGTTCATGCCCATCTATATCAGATTATCAAAATGCAATTAAAGGTTGATATTTAATGGGCAAAGAACTCTGACAAATTCTTTAAAAGATAGCACACTCATCCAAAACACCGGTTATAAATCCGTAATCAATGCCAGATATCAGCCAATGGCAATTATCTGGCTGAAGTAACTAATATTAATACAACCCCTCCTGTTCAGTATATACTTCTCAGAGGTACAGGCAAGCACAGGAGGACTATGGCTGACCAAGTTCGCAGACTACTGCAAACTAGGGGCTATAATTGACTCTCTGGCTGACACAGACATCCTCCATTCCGGCTGGCACAGACATCCTCCAAAAGGGTCTCATTGAGACGGATACCTGGTGTCAAAATCATGGCCTCAAGCTAAATGCCAAAAAGTGCATAGTCATCTCCTTTGGAAAAAACAAAAGTACACACAAACTACCACATAGGTGGTAGTCCCTTAAATATGGAAGACGTAATAAGGGATCTGGAGACCCAAGTAGAGTAATCTCACCTTTGACAATCACATTGCCAAAGTGGTTAGAAAATCCTTCTACATAGCTCACCTAATCATAAAAGGGTTCGTATCTAGATCAAAAGAAGTCAATGTGCCCCTCTACTCATCAGACCCATCATGGAGTAAAACGCCCCATTTGGGATGTACCTTACAAGACATCTGCAACAGCTGGAAAGACCACAGATGTACCTCACCAAGAGGATCACTGGCCTCAAACAGATGCCCTATGCAGCTTGACTGAAGAAACTCCAGCTGTACTCTGTTGCATACCGCCTACTCAGAGATGATCTCTGCTTGACATATAATGCCATGTCCAACCCAGAATTGATGGACATGTTCCACTTAAAGAAAACCTTATCCCCTCGAGCCACATGGTCTAGGGATCTAAACCTCACCACAACAATAAATAGGACATGCTGGAGGGATAGTTTCCTGTCCCAGAGACTTCCCACACTTCAGAACAAGATTCCAGTCTACATTAGGCAGAGCTCCTTGCTAACACTCTTCAAAAGAAACCTTGACGAGTGGATGGAAAACAAAGTTTACCCCGGGGATCACTTCAGTGGCTCTGCTGGACAGAGGCACAGGGAACTAATCTAAGGGGGCGGCGAAAGCCAACACATTCTGACTAGGCTTATAAATGCCTTTGGGCAGATAGCCTAGCACCTATCAAGATTTAAGATTTAAAAAAAAAGTGTCTCACCTCTAAAAATTAACAAAAAAACTAGTTGTCGTTGCAGATATAAACAGCTTATGATTAACCATAATAAATCAAAGCACAAGCAATTTACAAACCAGTTTGCAACACAATCTGTTTTTTCTAATGGTCATTGAAGCTTTCACTCCTAGAAACAGCTTATAAAATAGTCACATTAGTTGCTAAATAACTAACAAATCCGCAGACAGGGAAAGCAGCATCATCAGATATGCTACACTAATTCTAAGTAAATAGTTCAGGTATTTTCAATTATGTAGTCAAGGCCAGCACATGCATACAGTCGGGGGGGGGGGGGTGCTTTGCTGGGAGCATGAAGTGCTGTAACCAACTGCACAATAGGTTAAGACGGAACACAAGGTTTTATCCCAGGGGTGAGAAAGAGAAGATCCTATACAAACGTGCAACAGTTTAATCTCAAAAGGCTTTGCTATGCTGGTCTAGTGTACACCAGCTCTACTTCACAGTACAATGTTCTTGATTACTACTCTGTTTCTAAATAGAACGGCCTTTTACTTCACTTCAGCAGCTGTCACTGTCAGGAATGTACTCTTGAATCTTAAGCTACTTGCACCTGCAAAGCTGGAATCTAATGTCAGTATATTCCTTTCTCCACCGAATGCTTCTCTTAAGGAAAAAGAAAATTTCCCTAAATGTTTCTTTTTTCAGTTAGTTGATTCACAATTAAATAATTTTATTTTAAAAGTCTCAAAATATCAACCTTTCACTTGGGGTTGTGTTTTTTTAAAATTTCTAGTTTTGTATAAAAGACTCAGTAACGTTTTTGTTGGGCACCTGGCATCTACTCCCTGGCATACAGTTGCAATCCTGTCCACTTGTTCCCTGCTGGGTGAGAGCTGATCACAATAGAGTCAATATGAAGACAGCCTTTCTTCTGCTGGTTCTTCAGTACCTTCAAGCATCCAACATCACTTGTTGGAGAAGCAAATAAATAGGAGTGGTGTTTTGTCAATATTTACCTCCATGGGGGATGTAGCCCCACATTCTCATCACAAGCAGATGCCCCCCCATTGGGCACCTGGTCTCCTGTGGAGATTCATTAGGTGAGACATGCCCTACAACCCCCCCCCCCATTCCCATAAGCTCATCCAGTGCCTGGACAGCTACCCAGTCTTTGGTTGGTTATGCCCTGTTTAGGGATCCACCCCTTCATGATGGAGCCAGAATATGCAATACAGTTTCTTAGAAGTTCTCTATTTCTTACTATTTTCCTATTTTTACGTGCTGAGTTGCCGGCCCCGACGCACAACCTTCAACGAAGGTACGCCCATTCACACATCTCCACACAGAAGACACTCTAGCTGAGAATTGAACAGGACAACGTCTTACTGTGAGGCAACAATGCTACCGCAGCACCAGCAACTCGGCACGTAAAAATCTACTGCCAATTATTAGCAGACCGGAGTTCCACTGCGGTGACCACTAACCGGGAAAAGCCAAAAGACACAACTATTTTCCTATTTTACAAACTTACTTTTCCTTAAATTTACAAGCCAACAGAAAAACAAAATGCATCTGAAAACATACTCATTAATAATTACCAATAATTTAAGGTCATCTTGTAGAAAGACTAGGTAAAACAGAAAGGGACAAATGCACACTTAAAATGTAGTGCAGTGTGACAAGAATTACAAGGCTGTTTAAGATGGTACTTCACCAAAAAGTTAGTTAACTACTGAAGTTAGGGATGTAATGTGATCACTATTGGGAAAGCAAACTACATTAGTCTGATACTGTACCAAGTTCCACTAAAAACATTCCTCAAACAAAGCAAAATTAGGCCCACATGGTAAGTATGTCCACACTACAAGTAGCGTTTTGGAAAACCAAATAAATGTACAAAATCTTTATCTTCGATCTCTAAAGATATTCAAAAGGATAGGAGAAAAAAGGGCACTCCATGCTTTATTTTCTGTGAAGCCCACCTGACACGACACTGATGATATACCACTCCTCTGAAGTCAAAATTGGGTACTGATCTTGCAATCTACTTCAAAATATAAAAGAGAATTTCTGCTTTGGTTTGTGTACTGAAACAAACTTCGTCCTGCAGTCCTGAATTTGAATTGTACACATTTTCCACTTAGACTCTGATAATGAGCGTGTTCACTCCAGAGTAACATTAAATAGTCTCGCAAACAAATTAAATGATTCCAGAAAAGTAAAATATGCAATTGATAAACTAATTTTACATAAATTAAGAATTCTTAAAAGGTGTGCAGTATTTCCCACCCACATTTTAACCTCATTTTTTACACAACTTTTCTTCACTCTAGCTTTGTCCCTTGCTCCTCTCCCATGTCTTTTTAAAAAGGAAAAACATAAAAGCAGCATCACATAACAGTCAACTTCTAGTTAAAAAATACAGGTCTTAAATTAGACCTGTAACAAGTGAAAGGCCAAAAAAAAAAAAAAGTGAAGAATATGATGTTAGACAGAAGAGTGAAAGCTACTGGCAGTGAAAACACTGTGGTTTGAATATATCAAGGATGGAGGGTACTAACAAATAGTAACTAGAATATAGCACTTACAAATTTAAATAAGCCAAGTGGCAAATGCTGTAATAGAATTGCAAATGGAAGTTTACCTATTGCTTGATGAAATTCTGGTAAGGTATGAATATGTGCAACAGAAGATTTAAAAGGAACACTGACAAAAGTAAAGACCAATAAAAGCGCCAGGTAGTGGAAGAGTTAACAGTTAAAGAAGATAAAACTAGAAAATCCTGTAATCTTGTGCTTTAAATGTGTAGAGTCAGTGTAGTTTCTTCAAGTTGGAAATGAGACATTATTGCTCAGCGTACAAATTAAAGGCAGGAGAAACTGTTAAACGTTAAAAAAGACTAATCAGAATCCCAAGCAATGTCTTGGAAGGTATGATGGTAACAGAAATAATGAATGCACCAGTTGTTGTTTGTCTTTTCAGCTTTTCCCGGTTAGGGGAAACCACAGTGGAACTCCGGTCCGCTAACGATTGGCAGAAGATTTTTATGGTGCAGAGTTGCCAGCCCGACGCCCAACCTTCAGCGAAGGTACACCCATTCACGCATGTCTTTCGAGGCCACTCTACCACGGGGAGGACATGCAGACTCCACACAGAAGGCACTCCAGCAGAGAATCGAACAGGAGAAAGTCTTGTGGTGAGGCAACAATGCTACCGCTGTACCACCGCAGCTTTAATAATGAATGCACCAGAACAATACTAATAAAAACAGCAATGCATACAGTAGGCATACTGCAAAGGCATTAAAACACAACTTAAAGCTGTTAGATATTCCTGTGATACACTATGTGCAGATATAAAGCCTAGCTGGACATCCTATTTGAGACTTCAACCAGACTTTTGATAAAATCAGACAACAATTACTTAGAGGTAGTACTGGAATCAAAAATATAAATCACCCAACTGAGTATGAACCAGTTGGAGAAAACATAGGAATTTACTTTTTTAAAAAATTCACATAAAGTGATCAAAGTGCCCTGGTCTCAAGGGTTAAGGCCTTTACCATAGGTCAGCCAGCACCACACAATTGCTTGTATGTAGAATATGCAGGTGATATTAAAATTATACCAGTGACATTAAAATAATGTTTAACACTGTGAAGATGAGTTCCATGAACAAAAGGGAATGGGCAACTAGAAAGTTTAGGAATTAATTTAAAAGGAGTAGACTGTTAAAAAGAAGGACTAAAAAAAAAAAAAAAACTGCAAATGCTGCAATAAAAAAAATTAAAGGCAGTTCTTAAGTATAAGGATACGTTTGTATTATAATGACCTTGCTTTGTGAATCATTCAAAAATAACTGGTAGTACGAAGTGAATAAAACACTTGTTTGTTAAATTAAAACATTATGAAAGTCCTTAGAGACAGTCACAAATTAAATTCTAGGCATGAATGACCATATAACTGAAGATGAAAAACTACATGTATAAATTCTGAGAATACAGAAGACTAAGGGGTAATCATTGGTCTTTACAACTAAAGGAGGAGTACAAAATGAGTACAGATTTACACAATTGCGGAGCAGAGAGTCAAAAATCTAAGGGTATAGGTTTGAAGATCAGAGAACACAGAAGAATGAGTAACTGAATGACAGGGTTTTGTGAAACAAAAGTATCCACTTGGAATTTTGTACCAGTCTGTATAAAGAACATGCATTTAAAGTACTGACAGAA
This sequence comes from Protopterus annectens, assembly GCF_019279795.1. NCBI lineage: Eukaryota > Metazoa > Chordata > Ceratodontiformes > Protopteridae > Protopterus > Protopterus annectens. The sequence goes on along the minus strand of NC_056751.1, from coordinate 377,410,747 downwards.
ACGGAAGAAAAACACCTACATGGGGACGTAGTGGCAAGATATATGAAGCCAAATAGGGCTCCAATTCATTAACTCATTATGTTAACAATAGTTAATTGCAATTTAATGAAGATATTAACGAAGTGTAGAGCTTAGAGCACCAGTCAGCAGAGCTGCTATCAACTAGGTTACAGTCTGGAATTAACTGTTGACAGACTGGTAAACAGACAGGAAATGGTCCTGAATATACAACATGAGAAACGCAACTGAAGTAAACACAGAAAATAAGAACCATTTGAGAACATTGGCTCTGTTACAGAAAATACCTCGCTATAACGTAAGTAGACAAGGACAGAAAGAGCGAGAGAGAGAATACAAAGAGACACGGCAGGGTAATAAGAAAGCAAAAGCAAACAAATAGTACTGAAGAGGAAATAGTTCATATCTAAAGGGAAGAGTTAGTGGTCTACAAATAAATGAAAATCTGGACATTGCCGATATTAACCATAATTCACCCATTTTACAGAAAATTTGGGCACAATATGGCAATCTTATTTTTCCTACCAGCTATAAAATCAATTTCTGCATCCTGTTAATTACTAACCCGGTTAAAGACATCACTTGTCCCCATGTAAAGGTTCAGCATAGCACAACTGAAGTGATTCTTTCTTGTGATGTCATGTTGAGCAGTAACCACCTTACTTCATTGCATTCCTGCGCTGAATATGTACATACCTCATATGCACGACAGACTAGAACAATGATAGGGGATTACAAGAGCACTGTACACCAACAGCTTAAAATGGTCTGGAGGGCTTAATGTGGCACAAAGACACACACACACACACACACACACACACACCATTTCTAGTCAGAACATTTATTCCCAGCCTGTTTATACTTTGTCACTAACAAAAGGTCTTCTAGTTTATTTTTTTAAATTTTAGTTTTAGTCATCAAATCAGTTTTAGAAGTATTCTTTTTGTCAGTCACAGATGACAATAACCAGATAATGCATTTTGGAAACACAAAGCCTACACTGTATAAAACGTTCTGTGGAAGTAAACCCCAACCAACACCACAAAATCTCCATGCGCAGGAGAGAAGACTGAACGCAAAAACAAAAGCGGATGAATCTCAGGATAAAGAACAATTTCCTACTGTCCAGTTGTTTCCAATTAATCCCATTATCTTAGTCATATCAAATCTTTCACCTACATTTGGCATATTTATAGTAATGTTGACCATTTTATTCAACCAAACAGTATGAATTACATAGAATGAACAAGGATCCTGCTCATCTCTGTTCTACTTTAAATCAAGTAGTATTTCCTGTTTCAGACTAGTTCATCTTAGTCACACAGCCAACAATTACAGTTAAGTTGCTGTTCTAACTCTGCTGAGCGCGATAAACAAATTCTCTTACAAGTACACTTTGAAACGGACGGATTGAGTGCGGCAATTGTGGCAGATGTATATCTGCTCAAATATGTACATCCCCTCGAAAAACTCCAGGAAGCATGATATGCAGGATTACAGCAGGTTACTAGGCCATTGGCCCAGAGGCCCTTAGAAGCCTAACCAAGAGTTTAGCTCATGTTTAGACACAGGAAACCTTTTGGGGTATGTTGGCTATACTCTAAGACAGCAGTTGTGTTTCAATCACAATGGGTTTTCCTCTTTTCTCTGATGTGAATGCAACAGTGTAGTTTGTATAAAGTTGGGGGGGGGGGGTGTGTTTCCATTCCCTGCAAAAGTATTTTCCTCAAAAATATCAGCAGAAGTGCACTCAGGAAAGCTACAATAGGTGTCATCACTGTGGGACATCTGACTTTGTATGCTCATTATATAGCCCTTTAATACATACATGTTCCTAAACATGTACTCAGTACTTTATTGCCAAAATATACACCATGTGTGAAACGGACAAAGATCAATTCCTTCAGGGGGGCAATAATCTCCTGCTCCCAGACACCCTCTGTTTTATAAACCACAATTGTCATCACAATAAACAAAACATGCTGGAGGGATAGGTTCCTGACCCAGAGACTCCCCAGACTCTGGAATAGATTGCCCATACATGTCAAGCAGAGTGCCTCTTTGGACCTCTTCAAGAGGAACCTTGACGATTGGATGGGAGAAAGGAAATTCACCCCAGGGAGAAAGGAAATTCACCCCAAGGATCACGTCAGTCGCCCTGCTAGACAGGGGTCCAGGGAAGTAAATAATGTGGGAAGAAATAGCCAGGGAATTGTTATGGCTAGGCTTGTATAGGCCCTAGGGCTGATAGCCTAGTACCAACCTATGAAATCCCAATCCCTCCACACCACACTCTCCAGAGACCTCAACCTCATTACCAGAATCAACAGAACATGTTGGAGGGACAGATTCATAAGCCAGAGACTGCCCATGCTATGGAATAGACTTCCCATACATGTCAAGCAGAACACCTCACTGTCCTTCAAGAGAAATCTTGATGAGTGGATGGATAATAGAAAGTTCACCCCGGGGATCACTCCAGTGGCTCTACTTGATAGAGGCACTGGGAACTAACATTGGTCGGCATGATGCAAGGGCACATTTATGGGCTAGACTTGTAAAGGCTCCAGGGCCATTAGCCTAGTACACACCTATGAACCTATGCATAGAGAAAAAACATGAGCAGGCGCAGATGTAGCGAAGACCCCGGTCTCAGATGGTAGTGAAGACCTGTCTCAGTCTTTCCAATAGAGGCATCAATATCAGACATCATAAAAACAGAATAGAAATTAAAACACTAATGCATTATTCTGGTGTGGCACAAAAAGCAAAGTAGTATCGACAACCTTGAGCCATAAAGTTCAAGCAGTTGCAATAACAGCAATCTTATTTTAAGTAACAGCATCCAAGCACAGTTAAGATAGAGATATTTACCAATAAAATTTCACCCAGCTTATAGCTGGATGACCTACAAACAGTAATGCAGCAGATTTCATAGCAAAAGATCAGCAGAAATAAAAAAGGGGAAATGACCATTACTTCAAAATGAAAGGCAGAATAACAAAGCACCACTGACCTCTACCTGCATCTCAATACATTTACACAGCAGCACAGAAGTCATCTCCCTTAAAACAAAATTCTCTAATAGAAAGACATAAGACTTTCAAGTGTGGATGACCTGTACACCTAAGGTACTTTTCCCTACAAGGATTGTTTTTAATTAATCAGTGTTTTATGTTAAACATGCTGCCTACCATAATTCATAAAACACTTATGTGGATACATTTGGAGAAGTAACCGTGTACCTCAAGCATAATCATGTGGCATTGTTCGGCTGGCAGCTTGGGGGGCCATTTGATGCTTTCAGGTATTTTCGTATCACAAATGATATCCTTTTCCTCAGTGTTCCACATGCAATACGTGGAGAGACATGCATACAACATACAGTTATCCTGAACTCAGCGTGTAGGATATGTGGAAACACTGAAAACAGTATGCTGCAAGCCTTTTTCCCCAAGAGATCAGTCTCTCAGTTCTAAATTAGAGCCCCATAACATACATCAATACGATAACAATTATTTCAGCATGGATCTGAAGCATAGAGAGTTCTATCCATATCTGGCTACCCAACATGAATTTAATAGTTATGTTTTCTTATAGTCTGCCTGTAACAATGACTTAGAATAAAGACAATTAGAAGCATTCATCAGCCAATTCCAAATAAACCAAACCTCTTTAAGAATATCCTTGATTTTCCTGGAAATCAAGCATGCTTTCAAAAGGTCAAGGCAACTTCAATGTAGATGACATTTGTCAAAATAACATTTCAGCAAGAGGTGAAGACTTACACTGTGAAGTGATACACAAAACATTTCCATCCTGTAGGTCGCTCCAGGAAGTTATAAACCCGGCACTGGATGTGTGTTCTTGTAAATAGGGGTTTCTTAATGCTGTAGACAGATACTCTGGGATTTAAACTGATGGCTGGATGTGGAGGGATAGGAACAACAGGAGGGTCTGTGTCCACCATAACATCATCCCTCATTGCAGGATCCCCAAGTCCATGACTAGGCTGTCCATTTCTATTTCCAGAGTCCTTCTGAGGTGGCATTGGCTCGTAGTGTGTGTTAGTTGCATTTTCTGTCATTTCTAGTACAGACTGCTTCCTGGTAGGATGGCTCTTCTTTGAATGAGTAGACCTTCCAAAGTTCCAGAAGCCCTTTTTCTCTACATTAGGAGAAGTCATTTCACAATAGATGGAGACAGTGACTATTAGAATGTTACAGATACGAAGTGAAATAAAACTTTTTCCTTTAGGTGTGAGTAATGCAGTTCTCTGGAAGGTGAGTAAGAAAACAGAAAAAGAAAGTTACAAAGTTGCATATCACATGCCAGAGCAAAATTTGGCACACAACTCTTGTCTTTTACATGCAAAATAAAGGAAATGCTTCTCACATCAGTGAACATAGTTAGCTATGAAATGCAGTAAGTTCTGGATGGCTGACCAGATACCTGATGTAACATAGTAACAAGTTTGAGTAAAAAAGACAAAAGCAAATGACACTAATTAATGGAGCAGATTAAAAAAAAAAAAGTCCCGATTTGCAGTTAGTTATCACCAAATGTAAACACACCAAACAAAGAAAGCAGAACCCTGTTGCTACATTTTAACTACATTTTGTCATTTACCATTATTGATTTTCTGACAGTATTTAATACTGCAAGCCAATGTACTACACTACATTTTACTTTACTCATGCAGACATGGCACAAGTGTAAGTCTGAAAGGACTGACAGTATTTTTACATCCAAAATATTCAAGGAGGACAGCAGCTTTGGTATTCAGTATTCATTTTAATTAATAAATTGTCGCCTTCTATAAAAGGCATATCACTACATTAAAATGCAAGCAAAGTATTCAATTACAAATATGGGACTAGTGTCACCCATTCCAGGGACCTCAGTCTAGCCTGCAACATAAACAGGACCTGCTGGAGAGACAGATATATCTCTCAGAGGTTGCCACTCCTCTAGAACAGGCTTCCAATCCATTATCAAGCAGAGCACTTCCGTGACCCTGTTTAAGAGCACCCTGGACGACTGGATGGGAAACCTTAAATTTCTGCTGGGAATTGCCCCGGCTTCATTCCTGGATATGGGTAGTCCTTGCTAGAAAAACCTTGGGCATAGATGATCTCTCTCATCTAATATGCTGAGATTTAATGGCCAGGCTTGTAAAGACCCTTGGGTCAATAGCCTATTAACATCCTATGAAGCTATGAATGAAAATTCATGTTTGCTTCTCATTCAGTCTAAGTTCACTAAGCAAACTGAAATGCCTGTGCTGACAACTACCATGCAACATGATCAAGGACAGTGCCTTTTTAAGTGGTAGCACAAGGCTGTACATGGGTGCACAGTGTTCCACAGCCCAGGTACCATAAAAATATATCTGGAAAAGAACCAATCTTATAAAAGGACTTTATTGCACAATGCAAAACTGGTCAATAAGGCAGAGGACTGCCTGAAGCACGTTTGATGTAACATACCAAAATGCAGAGAAACCATCACCGACATCTACACTGTAAATAATTTCAGATCGTTTATGTGAAATAGGTATCAGCAATTAAGATCAATGTACATTAAAATCACTCATTCTTTCAAGGCAGCCTTCAGATATAGACATTTCGTTAAACTGATTTAACAGTACAGATGGAGAAAAAAATACCTGAAACACACAAGATACATGAAAGAGTGACCTAAAGTGTCCTAGCTAAATAAATAAAATAGTAAAGACGAGCAGAAGAGCATATTTTTATTTTTGGGTTTCCTTAAGATGTCATTAATTAGAAGTAGAAGACAAAAATGCAATGTCAAAAAGCTGACTTTCGAAAGCAGCGTGCTTTCAATACATATTGAAACCGATTAGAAAAAACATTGTTTTTTTATCTTAAGTGAAACTTAGACAAAATATATAACCAAGTCTAGCATTGTAGCTTGTATAAAACTTTAAATTTTCATATACAACTGATGTACTTGCATAAGAGAACTTCAGCTTGCAAACATTTTCATATCCTATGAAATATTCAGCTCTAAACATTCAATGATGCACTTTAAAATGTCTTTGTTATTCTTAAATGGAATTTAATGCCTCCTGTTTTTCATTCCTGGATGTTAGTATATAATCTGACTCCATGTTTTCTGACTCCATGTTTTCTTATGCAGTACTTGTACGGCTCTTGGTACTATGAAACCGCATGATGGAAATAACATGAAGGCTTTGTGTAAAACATTTAGTACTCCTAAAAAGAAGCCAATTCTAGTCTTTGCTTTTGTGGATTGTGGACTAGTTTCAGACATAACTAGAATACCATTTTAAGTTTAGCAGCCAAGCTGAAGCTTTTGTTTGCTTTCATACAGCTAACCATAATTAGAATAATATGCATTCATAGACTGCATGCTCGAGACTGGGTAAAGGGATATCACTTGTAATCTCAAAGACCAAAATGTTAAGTGTCTATCAGATCTGACAGTTCCAAAATTCATACCTTTCAGGCATATAGGCTGGATTTTAAAACAAATTTATGCCTGGGATAAAACACTAACACTGTAATCAAAAGTAGCACATTTTGTTCCTTCAT
>NC_056751.1:377349148-377399148 GCF_019279795.1 Protopterus annectens | reverse complement strand
AATATTTTCTAAATTTCCTCTAGTAACTTCCGGTTAACAAATGTAAAATAAAAAATAAATAAAATAAATAAATAGTAGCTTCCTATAACTATTGTTTTGTATCTGAAACATCTTGGTATGAGAAGAAACAAGTCACATTTTAAAAGCGCGACCTTTTATTTTAACAAACTACAAAAAGTCCGACCCTTTACACTGACTGGGTTTGGTCTATCCTGCACAGTCTTACTGTTCCATAAAAAAAGTTTCACTTTGGGTATTTGAAAAGGTGTCAGCCTTAATGCTTTATTTATTGGAAAAGAACAATGTACCATTCCTTTTTACACTTTAGATTTAAGGAATAGAATGTCCCATTTTTGTTAATGCTGCACTGCTGTTTTGCCTTTCCTTCAAGTTTTGCTAAAAGTTAGGACCCAGCCTTCACAGTTGCCATCAGGAGGTTTGAATTGTCTTTGTCTGACTTCTCTCTAGATAGCTTTTCATTTTTCACAGTTAAACTGCAACCGGCAAACTACGAACAAGGCCGGACATTTTGGGTATTCGTTTGTTTCATCTAGGGTTCACTGAACATTTCTTCCCTAGTGAGGTAACATAGCAATGTTTTTGGTTTGGAGGGAGGCAATTATACTGTTGAAGTTGACTTTTGTAAGTCACGCCTGAAAAAACATCAGAGACATTAACAGGATGAATCTATAAATATGATTTGCAAAGACACTGTAATATACAGTAGATGTACCATATTAAGTACAATTCCGCTGATATAAGATAAAACTTTCTACATTCTTGTTTAGGGAGCAGAGGAACAAGGAAAATGTCCAATGAACATGTTGTGTAAAATATTCAAAATAAGGGGGTATAACATGGTTATGAATACGTGTTTATCCCACTAACCAATCTCTGGTATTTGAACAGTGGTGTGCATTATAACAACAACGGGAATGTTTCTACACATTGATGTTAAATGCAGCATGGTTACAACACTTGTGTTGCAGCAGCAGCTGAATTTGACAGTCCTACATTCTCAAATCTGTTTTATACAGTTATAGTATAAAATAATATTTTACTCAAGACTTGAAAATTGGTACCAGCTTAAGCAGTAGGTATGGGGGCAAGAGAATGTATTGACATTCAGTTTAACAATCATTCTGTAAAATGGCAAGTAATACGTAAGGACTCCCATTAAATGTTTCCTGATAATGTATATGTCTGAAAGGACAAAAATGCTCTCTCTCCCCTGATTGTATAGTTTAGTGATAAAATCAGGCTGCCTTGCCAAATAAACAGCAACTGTTTACAGTGTAAATCGTTTTCTGCCATTCCAGACTAGAAAACTAAGTACAGAATGACCACAGTATTTGCATATTTTTGATGGAATGACATTACACTTTTGCTATGATTAAGCCAATAACAGTTCAGCAACTACTCATTTTGGTGTTGGAGTGGAATAATAAATAAGTCACTATAGTGATGAAAGAAAGAAAGACATACTTCCAAATAAAGCTTTCAAAAGATGCATCTATTCAGTAAGTAACTTGAGTTTGCAGTCTTAAACACAACAAATTAAAATCAAGCATTCTGCAGACACCTCCCACACAACAAGGCAATTAATCAGATGTTGAAGTAATTTATAATGCACGTCCCCTGAAATGTTTTAGTGCATACTTTGCAGTTGTTTGCTTATCTCTCTTAACCAAGATTAGTAACAAAATGTGAAGATGCATTTGCAGACATTTCTTTATCAAAAAGTCAAACGAATATGCACATTTTTTGTCTGAAAAAATAAAAGTTTTATATCATACTGGCTCTTGTAATGTTTGATATATTCAAACTTGTAAGCCAAACTCCAATGGGGCAGATGTGAAGGGAAAGGCATAATATCTACCATTAGATTTAATCAGAGATTATAAAAGGGCTGAAGTACATTTAACTCAGGAGAAAGTACCACATAAGGCCTTTTTAGAACAACAACAAAAAAGAAGATATACAACAGCAAGTGCATCTAAGACACAGCCAGACAACGGAGACCCTGGCAAAAGAGAAAAATATCTGTACAAATATATTTGCAAACTCATTTTTTACAAGTTAACATGAGAGATAAGAACAATACTCCAAAAGCTTCAGGTATTAATTTTCTAGATACGTATATCTTCCATGACAATAGTGGTTTTAGATCAAGGATTTTTCGAAAGGAAACGTTCTGCAATTCTTATTTACATTTTCATAGAATAGAATAAGTTCATAGGTTCATAGATTAGTTCAAAGCAACCACCATATAACCCAAAAAAGAAGTATTGTGAAGGGACAAGCTATCAGGGTAGCATGCATGACATCACATTATGATGATGTAAAAAGTAAATTAGATAAAATTTGTATTATGTTCCAGGAGAGGGGATGCCCCAAAGAATTTGTTATGGAAATAATAGATGAAATATATAAAAAATGGGGTACTGTTTACAAACCACTGTTGGGAGTGGGTTTGGCCCCATCTAATACTGAACATAAGATTGACACCAATAAGGTCTTACTTGAGAAAGCATGTGTGTTACAATACAACCATCTTACCAAAAAAGATTAAGAATGCCTTGAGTTCCAACTGGAACATTTTAGGGTAAATAAAGATGTCTATGACAAGGTGGGTAAAGAACCAAATGTTGTATACAGTACAGGAGCAAACTTCAAGAAGCTCCTGGAACATAGGCTATACAATATATGCCAGTACTAGGCCTTGTGGAGCTTGCAGTCAATGCCCATTTATTTTTAAGGAAAAAATTATTATCCCAAACAACAGAATGCATAGCAGAGTTTACTTTAAAAAAGGTAATTGTAAGACTAGCAAAGTGGACTGTTTAAGTGTTTGTGCCACATGTTTTCACTTTTATGTAGGCAAGACTGAACGTTCCTTAAGATGTAGAATATATGAACATGTCAATAATATCAAAAATGGGAAGCAGAATAGTGCATTGTATAAACATTCTCAGACTTGTTCTAACTTTGATACGTTTTTATTTGGGATAGTGAAAATCATTAAACTGGATGGTGGTGGTGGTGGTGGGGGCTGGAAAAATATTTTTAAAAAAAAAGAAACAGAATGGCACCTTAGGTTAAATGCAATGTTCCCCCCAGGCTTGAATGATGCAATTTCTATTGTTCCTATGTTACATGAAAAAGCAGATAAAATATAGCAAACTATAAGGTATATGTGTTTTTTTTTTTTTAATTTGATTAAGTATATTGAATCATTACATTGTTTTATATATGCTGCAAAAAGCTGCTTTGTACTGATCCTTTCCAGACTTTTTAAAATAATTAATTAATGTTTGAAGGCTTTGAATTACACAACATTTTATTGGTGGAATTTCAATTGATGTTAGTATTTAAACTGCCTTTTTATGTCGTCTTTGTTATGCTGATGAACTCTCTCTTTACTGAGATGAAAGCGCCCAATAACTGTGTTAATAAAAGACTTTTGTGGATTTATAGCAGCTGTGGTGCTGATTACTTGGACTACATTTCTTTTATGTGGAGTTTTTGCTGGTCTTTGACTTTTATTTTTGTTTTTGGTACATGAAAAAAGACATGGAGGAGCTCTCGGATTATGTTGCCCAGGCGGGTATGACCCTAGCCCTGAGCAGCATCCTACCATTACCCAGAATGATACCACAGTACAAGCAGAAAATGATTGATTTCAACAATTGGTTAAGTTTTTGGTGTCATTGTAAGGGGATCCAGTATCTGTCTGCCTGGGATGACATGAGTGACAGACCTCGATGCTTTGCCAGAGATGGCCTGTATCAGATGGCCTGTATCTGTCACCCCTGGGCTTCTAGATACTGGCCAAGGCTCTTGCCACCCCTATAGTGCCTTTTTAGGTGGTGTTCCAAAGACCAAATTACCACCATAAAAGCTACAAACAAATTCAATTTGAGGGTCATGCTGCTCAGTGCTACAAGTCTAAATCTCAAAATGCACTCGCTCGAAGCACTCCTTAAAATGGAGAACATCGACATTTGTGCTATAACAGAGATTTGGTTCAAGGCAGCAGAAAGCACCCCTCCACTACCAGGCTATAACTCATTCCACAACTTTCGGCCCCAGAACTTGGACTGAATCTCCAAAGGTGCACCCCCATCTGGTAGCCCAACATAACACATCAGAGATACTTCAGGTGCAGCTAACATTGGGTAAGACAGTGATTCAGGTCGTAGCCTGTTACAGGTCCTCAACCATGTCCCAAGGCCCACACTTCACATTCCTAAGCACCCTGGGTGACTTCAACTACCCCTCCATTAACTGGGAAAACTACTCATGTATCAATACACTTGCCCAATGTTTCCTGGAATTCATTAATTCCAATGCCCTGGACCAGCTGGTTCTCACCTCCACTAGAGGTAGCAACATCCTTGACCTGGTCATTACTAACATGGGTGACTGTCACTCTACAGCTATAGTGAACTTCTCCCTGGTTAGATCAAACCACAAACTAATCACCTTGGAAATCCTCATCCCACCCCCACCCCCCCAAAAAGGTAACCACCATGAAAAACTTCTCCAAAACTAACTGTGGGCTCCTAAAAACAGAGGTGGCTAACTTCACAGCACCCATGCAAATGGAGAATAGTTGCATGACTGCTGAATCATACACCAATGCACTGTACAAACATGTACACAAATGCATGGATATCGCCATACCCAATAGAACCAAGATGCTCTCCACCAAAAAAGGAAGCCAATCTGGTGGTCCGTTGCCATAAACAAACTCTACAACAGAAGGAGGAAACTGATGCAGAATAAGGTGAAGTCCCAAGTCTGGAAAAACTCCCTTATCAGCTTCAACAAAAAGCTGAGATCCCTCATCAAATCCTCTAAATCTAGCTATGAAAACAGAATTGCAGCAGATAATAAAGACAACCACAAGACCTTCTATAGTTATGTAAAGAATCTCCACGTCAATACCGAGATTTGCTCTGCGCTACTGCACAATGGTACCTCCTATACTGAACCAACAAATATTGCCACTATACTGGCCAACAGATTCAGTGCCAACTTTACCCCCCCAAAGGACCAATCACAATACCAGTAGATTGCCAGGCACCCAGTATTACTGCTGCACATGTTAAAACAGCACTGTCCAGGGCCAAGAATACAGCTTCTATGGGACCTGACAATATCCCTGGCTGAGATCTACATGAACTACACAGTGAACTGGAACCTCACCTGTGTGCTCTGTTCAATCATAGCCTCACCTCAGGCTTTGTCCCTACCGAATGGTGCACTGCTACAGTCATCATTCTCCACAAAGGAGGAGCAACTACAGACCCTGGGAACTATCACCTCATTGGCCTGGCAAGTCTGATATGCAAAGCTATGGAGTGCATCATCATGGACCTAATAAACAAGGATATAGGGAATCTCCAAACTCTGGATCCCACACAGTTTGGTTTTGTAAAGGGTAGATCATGCCTGCTCAACTTGGTTGACTTATATGAGTCAGTCACCAGAGCTGTGGATGAAGGCAAGGTGGTTCATACAGCCTACCTTGATCTGGCCAAGGCCTTTGATACCATTCCCCATTCAGGAATCATAGAAAAACTCACTAAGCTAAGCATCAACCCCTATATCACTAGGTGGGTTGCAAACTGGCTCATAGATAGAATCCACAGTGTGAAAGTAGCTGACTCCAAGTCAGACTGCTGACCAGTCACGAGTGGAGTCCCACAGGGATCAGTCCTGGTCCTCTCCTGTTTGGTATCTACATCTCAGAAGTCCAGGCCAACATGAAGGGACTCTGGCTGACAAAGTTCACAGACAATGGCAAGTTGGGAGCCATTATTAACTCCCTAAGTGATGTTGACATCCTACAAAAAGGCCTCACTGAGACCAACGGCTGGTGTCAGAACAATGGCCTTAAGCTCAATGCCAAAAAATGTGTCATCATCTCCTTTGGGAAAAACCCAGTTCCCATGAATTACCACATCAATGGTAGTCTACTGAACACAAAAGGCATTATAAGAGATCTGGGAACACAGGTTGGCAGCAACCTCTCTTTTGACCACCACATTGTCACTGTGGTCAGAAAGTCCTTCTATGTTGCACATCTCATTACTAAGGGCTTTGCATCCAGGAAGAAAGAGGTCACTGTCTCCCTCTACTCTTCCCTCATTAGGCCAATCATCGAGTACAATGCCCCATTTGGCATGTACCTCACTAGACACCCGCAACATCTGGAGAGGCCACAAAAGTACCTCACAAAGAGGATCCTAGGCCTTAAACACTTGTCCAATATGGACAGACTAAAAAAACACCCAACTATTCTCTGTCTCATATGTATCACCTACTTAGAGGTGATCTCTGCTTGACTTACAAAGCCATGTCTGACCCAGCTCTGTTAGAAATGTTACATCTAAAGAAATCCAAATCCCTCTGCACCACACGCTCCAGAGACCTCAACCTCATTATCACAATCAAAAGAACGTGCTGGAGGGACAGGTTCATAACCCAGAAACTGCCCATGCTATGGACTAGACTTCCCATACATGTCAAACAGAGTATCACACTGGCCCTCTTCAAGAGAAATCTTGATGAGTGGATGAGAAATAGAAAATTCACCCCGGACATCACTCCAGTGGTTCTACTCGATAGAGGCACTGGGAACTAAGGTCTGGTGGCATGATGCAAGGGTAATCCTATGGGCTAGGTTTGTAAAGGCTCCAGGGCCATTTGCCTAGTACACACCTATGAACATATTACATCTATAGCTATATATCTATATATCTATATCTGTATATCTATCTGTATATATATCAACAGACTAGATGAAATCCACAAACGAGTAAAAACACAAGGATCCCAAAATGAAGAGACAAGCGTTTAGACCTGAACGCAATTTATTTAGTTTAAACAGAGTAGCAGCGTTACTCTGTTTAAACTAAATAAATTGCGTTCAGGTCTAAACGCTTGTCTCTTCATTTTGGGATCCTTGTGTTTTTATCTGTATATATATAATATATATATATATATATATATATATATATATATATATATATATATGTATATATATATATATATATATATGTATATGAATATCGATAGATAGCAAAAAAAAAAAAAAAACAGAATCCACCACCACAAAATAAGTAAAACAAGGCATGATTTAATGAAACAAGATTAGTCCATAAAACATAGACCGCGGTTTCACTGCTATAACTATAGATATATTATAGCAAAGTTGTGCTCAGTTTTGTTGGGCGTATATAATAAGCTACATACAATGTTTTCGTTTGAACATCAAGAAAAAGTATCATAACTTATTTTATACTGTGTATATTTCAGTATGTAAATAAAACTGTTATATCACTGGTATTTCTTAGAGAAATTAAATGGTGTGTTTAAACATGAAACATGCATGTAAGTTGAGCTAATTTCCCTGGAAAAGTGGACAAAAATGTCTTTAAAGTTCCACATTTGTGGAGATTTTCAGAAAAATTTATTATATGCTATTAAAATATAAGCAGACAACTTCTTGGTTTAGTGAATCTAGCAAAAGTGAATTGCAGAGTGATTCTGAAATGGGAGTAGGGGAGTAACCTTCCCAAAGTACCATCACAAAATGAGTTTATGAGTTGTGTCTGTAAATTCAGGTCTATATTAGAAACTCGAACGCTTACCTTATCAAATCCCTAAATGTTGACCTGTCCTCATCGAACCCCGAAAACATCGAATGTCCAGAAGAATGAAACCGGAAATGTCGAATCGTCATGGTTGGCCTTCTGCGATATAGCTCTGTAAGGTAAGTGTGTGATAGTTACGGACTTAGGGTTAGGGTGCGGGTTAGGGTAAGTGCATAGATGGTAATGTATGTTAGATTTAGTGTAAGGTTTTGTTAAGTGTATGTCTGTGGATTATTTAGTTTGTTTGGGTTTAGCTTTTTAAGGAAAGTGAGCGATAGTTACGGACCTTAGGGCTAGGGTGCAGGTTAAGTTAAGTGCATACTTGGTGGTATATGTAAGATTTAGTGTAGGGTTAGAAGTAGGGTTTAGTTTAGGGTTAGAAGTGGGGTTTTGGTTAGTGTATGTATGTGGTTTATTTAGTTTGTGTAGGTAGTATGTAGTGGGTGGTGGGGTGGGAGAAGTATGACAGTTCGATGTTTTGAATTTCGCAGTTTACGGCGTTCGGTGTTTATGCGGTTCAATGAGGACGGGTTGACGTTTAGGGATTCGATAAGGCAAGCGTTCAAGTTTATAATATAGACCCTGTAAATTCTATTTAAAAGTGATGTTGTTAAATATGGAGCTTCCTTTGCCTGAAGTATGTTCACTAAAACTATGGTGAAATATAGCTTTTAATTACTGCCTGTTAAGCTCTGCTTAACAGAGTCATTCATTTTCTGTCTGCCGCACCCAAAGCAGTGTGCCAGAAGAGAAGATGAACTCTAAAAGTACAGTAAGTGAAATGATTAGTAAATCGAGTTGAAAATACTTGAATGCCTAAGTCAGTGGTGTACAGGGGTAAAGCCTTGAATATACCTAGGCAACCCGAGTTTGACTAGCAGCTTGGCTGCTTGACAACACAGGCAGGAAGGATGTCTAGTCCCTTACTTGGGGGTCCCACTTGGCTCACACAGTTGCTCTGATAGCAAGGCCTTGCTTGGAGGAAGGCAGCCTATCTAATGTGGGTCATCAGTGCAAGGAAGATGTGGGCTGGGATGTCTAATTCAATGATGGCAGCCTCTCTTGGCAGATGTAAGGTAGCATATATGCAGAAATAATGGGCATATATTTTCCTTGACGTTATTCAAGGGCTCACATCATCACCAGAGTATAGAGTTAAGTAATAAAAACAGAAAAAGCTGTCACCGCTGGGATACTGGGAAGACTAGAAAGCACACTAATGGCTGAGTGGATAATATCCTCCATATGGACAGGGTATGTCTGATCAAGGCAAAGCTTGACTGTCAACATGCACTTATGAAAAAATAACACAAGAAGGGTGGTAACTTCACAGTGTGTATCATGAAGTCTTAAGCTGCTGAATCTAATTTGAAAAGAGTGGTATGTTGCAATAGAGGAAAAATATATTCTGCTTACATGAATCAGGGATAATTTGCTGTGGTTTATTTCTCCAAGTCTTTTGGGTTTCTAGTACAATGACAGGAATGTACCTCATTCCTAAGTCAAAGTATGATTAAAGTTTGTTAAATTAGTATTGTTTCAGTCTTTGATGTTAGCCAAAAATGCTCTTTGCAGGACCCACAGCATGTCCAGAATTGACTCCTTCTGCAATTCATAAGGAGTTACACGTATCTGTAGCATATCTAAATATGACTGTAAATTCTTTTTTATGAGACCTATTGCTCCTACTACTACTGGAACTGTCTGGGTATCCTTCTTCCACATTGCTCGAATTTCTGCCTGCAAATCCTCATATTTGATTACTTTGTGTGTCTCTGTATGTAAGACACTATAGTTACTGGGTGTAGCAATTTCACTGGATCAATGCTACTTTTGTCTTCTTTACATGGACTACTATATCTGGTTTTCCCACATCTATTTTTGAACTGTTGGTAATGGGTGATCCCATGTGATATAACTTCATCACTCTCTGTAATGCTTTGTAGCTCATGTTTCCACTGCTTCCAGTGCTTCTTAGCTACTTCAATACTGAAATGTTTACACAATCCCCAGTGCATCAGTCTTGCCATATTATCATTTATTTCAGTATACAGGCCATCTAGTATTAGTGTATCACACCCAGCAACAAGATGTTGACTGTTTCCAGTTCTGTTTTACAGAACCTGCATTTGTCTGTTTCTCCCACATGCTCATTGAACTTTGTAAACCAATGTGTAAATTCACCTGTCCTTAACCATTCTTCCTTTAGATTCTTATTGAAATGAGGTTGGTACAGCAGTTGTCTGTACTTGAAACTATATTTATGCCTTTTCCACACTTTTTGCCTTTTCATCTGAGCCTTCTCCTTATATTCTTTCTTTCTTTTGTTCTTTGGCACATTCAGTTGCTGCCTGATTTTTGTCTATTTCTGGTTTGGTTTCCATTCCCACTTAACACCAATATGCTTCAGCAAAACTATGCAGTGAAGTCATCTTAGATTTGTTCTCTTCATGATTCAAAACTTTCACTATGTTCAGAAGTGATGAGGTCAGCAGACATGTGTCCTGTGATTGCGGATTTATAGATGTAATCAATTCTGAGGAGGCCCATACCTCCTTCAGAACAATGAATATATAATCCTGGTGAACACTGATTTTTATTTATCATTTGAAAAGCATGAAGCATTTTTCCTGCTTTCCTGTCCAACTGATCCAGTACCTTTTGGGACCAGAAAATCACCCCAAAATTGTAAGTTAGAACAGGAACACCCATGTTAAAGCCCATTTCTTGCATTTATGAGCTATCTTATGTGGAAGCAAGTAGGAGTCACTGTCAACTAGAAACTTGTTAATGTTTTCTGAAGATAAAAGAAAACTGTGTTACCCTGAAATATATTGATTGGTAGAGACTATATTGAGATGAGAGCTCTGAGTGTTTATGTCCTGCTTGTAGGGAAGTAAAAGCAAATGATTTAAATGTGTAGTATGTGGAAATCATTTCTAAATGGTGAAATTTTATAAAGCACAAACTTTTATTAGGTATTGTCAGAACTAATTCTGTCTAGTGAACAACAGTAAGAGATCAGTGGCAAAAAAATGTGAGAAGCATAAAAACAATTCTTCCTCAGCAGTGCCATGTTAATACCGAGGTGGTGTTATACTTACAAAAATAGATAATTACCTTATGTTTAGAGAGGTCTTACTGCAGCAGCAGAAGTGAATGTTTATAGAGGTTAAATGTTGTTTGAAACAGAAAGTTCTGTTGGCATTATATACTAGAGGCTTACAACATAATAGGTTATGCGTTGTGAGATTTCTTCACATCATTGTAGTGATGCCTGGAGTTTGTTAAACTGTATGTCTGTCACTGCAAATCTTTTGAAATGTATTCTAAACTAAAAAAAAACAGCCTGTACTGAAAAATAAGGAACAAAACGAGTAATAAACAAGGCAATACTTATCTTGAGAACAAGAGTTCTGCTGAAATATAGCAACACGAGTTTCCATAAAGCTGTGCTCACCAATTAAGTCTGGTAACAATCAATGCTGTGAGGCAGAATGAGAGAGTGCCTTGCCTCAAAGTATTCCTTACAAGCAGATGAAAATGACTGTTCTTTGGGCATGTGATGTGATTGTGAAAGTTAAAACTTTGATTGCATATCTCTAAAGGTTCTAAGAGAGCTGAACAAATAATAATCAGATCAGAATTTATTAAAAAGTTTTATTAAAATAGTAGCTTCTGGAAAAGGCAATGGAGATCTTTACAGAAAACATGGCTGCACAAGTAAACAATCAGAAACAGCAAGCGATAAATAATGTCTTGAAAAAAACTTCAGTGCTTTGTCTGACACAATCAGCAGTTAAACTCAAAGTTAAAAAAGAAATTGTGTTGCTGTGATGCTGGAACAAGCAGGATTTCAAAAGATTTTTGACCTCTTTAAAGAAGGAGGTCAAGAAAGTGCAAAATTTGCAGAAGCCATTACAGCTAGATGTGTAGAATTATAAAAGCCACAGGTAGAAAACACAATGGTTAAATACAAATAACAGATACAAAATAGAGAAAACTGTGTCTGAACAAAGGGATGAGGTAGACAACATAACGACGAACTGGCTAAGATGGAAAGAGTGATATCTGGATTTCAAGAGAGTCACCAAAGGTTAGTGTCTGATTTTAAGTAATTGAAATGTTGTCAAAGTAAAACAGACCAAGAAATTGCTGCTTTATCCAAATGCCTCTCTGAGCTGTATGAAGAAATTGAAATTTTGAAACAAAGCAGTATGCTTGAAAGTTCCAGACATGATGATGCAACAGGTTTGAGCAAATAAATGTGCATGTCAAAGCAAAAAACTGATGCAACTGTATCTGTATATCAGCTAACTCTGGGCTCTTCAAAGAAAGATAATGAAATATTAAAAATGGATTTGGAAAGTATGAATGATTTGCATAAGCAGGTGGAAGAACTACAGAAAAAATAACTCAAAAGGTAAAAAAGATAAGGAGTCTGTCTTAGTACATTTGGAAAAGATGAGAAAAGAGCCAAGTAAACTGGAGAGACATAAGAGAAGTCAAGTACAGTTTGAAGCTGAGGTTGTACATTTGCTGGGCAGCAAATAGGAAATATTGCAGGCTACTCCTGACTTAAAAACAAAAAAATCAGAGCCATTTTCAGCCATGATCACAAAAAAAAAACATACAGTATACACAATAATAAAAATAGTTATACAATTATACATGATTTCGGTCTAAATTTACATTTTTAAATTCATTAGAAACAAAAGGGAATAAAGCAATAAAGACAGGGATACATTCAAATGACATAATGAGATAAATTATATGTTAGGACATCTTGTTGATCTAAAATTATTCTGTTAGTAAAAATATCTTATATACAGTATTTAGCTTGGGGCCATTAACCATTGTCTTTAAAGTAATTACAGTTAGTTTCCTGTTGTAGAGCTTCCTTATCTTGGATTTAAATTCTGTTACAGTTTGCTGTGCTTGGATTTCATTAGGGAGTCTATCCCAGGAGACTGATCTGAGTGTATAAAAGATCTGTCAGCTGTGGTAGTTTTCAATCAAGGACGGGCAAAGGTAAAATTTCCTTCATATCTTGATCTGAGAGAGTAGGCTTCTTCTTTGAAGGTAAGTTTTCTATTCAGAGGTGGTCAGCAACCTAGTGTTATGATTTTAAACAATAGGAAGGCAGCTCTGTTGGAAACAGATAGCCAGCTGAGGCCCTTTAGTCTACTGGAGTGATGTGTAATTGTGTCAGCTAGTAAAACAAATTTGTAAATCTTATTTTAATTTTAATTTTATTTTTTTCAGCATTGTAAGATGTTATCAGAGGAAGTCAATATTCAAGATTTTGAAGAAAAATGTTTCCAGGAATTCGTGTTCTGGCAAGTGTTGAAGGAATATGAGAAATTACGTCTTAGTTTCATTTGCTTAAGTACTTTGCTAGTAATGCTCTCAGTGTGTAGTTTAAAAACAAGGTTATGATCAAGTGTTAATCCCACATATTTGTATTCTGATAAGGAATAATTATTTATTCATTAGTTTTATTTATGTACTTGGTTGGATGTTCAAAATATTATTTATTTATTTTTTGCATTACTGTAATTCATGGGTTCCTTCAGAATCAGTAGCTATAATGACAATTAAAATGCAATCATGTTGAGATGGTCTAAAGCAAAGTATATGACATAACTCGAAAAAACGAACAAACTGGATACTAAACGACAAAGCGAAAAGCCACTAACTGGATACGAAACAAATTTATTATAAAACCAAAACAAACTTCAATATTTGCAATAACAAATAAACAATGAACTGTGAGCACTTTCATTTAATTAATATTAAACTTCATCAGACAATACTTTTAAAAAAAGACATCACTTCCTTTTATAACTTCCTGTAAATTCAAAAAAGACCGCCATGTGGCTCTTCAAATTCGCACATGCCTAATAATAATAAATAGGGAAATAGAATCTAGTGATCATCCATACATCAAATTGTGCATAGACTCAAGAATTATAATTATATACTTAAATTATGTGTCAATAGCCAGATTATATGTGGATTAACTTTATGAAAAATATATTATTTTATTATTTAAAATGAATGTATAAATAAATATATATAATTAAAATAATATAAATAAATTAAATTATATTCATGCTTGCCTCACTGTATTAATTTAAATATAAATTATTTTAAAAGTATTTAATAAATATGTATAATATAATGAATGATAATAATTTGATTAAAAATCTCTCTCTCTCTCTATATATATATATATATATAAAATAAGTATATATATATATATATATATATATATATATATATATATATATATATATATTATTTTATTTTAATCTTTAATTTTCTTTCTGTTTAATGCCTTAAGTTTTAAAATTGGGGCTATTGAACTACGTTCATTTATTCCTGGCCACATATCAGCCTGTACTTTAATTTGCCATTGTAATTCTTTTTGTTCTAAGAATAACCCCCATGGACATTTATCATCTACTTCTACATGATCAATTACTATAAAATGAAATTGATGATCTATAAATTCATTAATATGTTTCGCTAAGGCATTATTTGTTTTATTTTTCTTTATGGAATATTCATGTTCATAGATTTTTTGTGATAACATTCTCTCTGTTTTTCCTATATAAAATATAGGATAAGAGTTACACATCGCTAAATATACTACTGCTTTAGATTTACAATTATATCTACTTTTCAAATAATATTTTTTGTTTCTTAAATGAAAAGCATGTCCTTCTTTAATTTTGAAACAGCAATTGCAGGCTCCACATTTATTCATCCCTTTTACTATATTTCTATTTTTTGTTGTTATATAGGATTCATTTTTTAGTATGTCTTTAAAGCTTCTATCTTTTCTGTAAACTATTTTTGGTATATCTCCTAAATATTTTTTGCATTGTGGATCATCCATAAGTATTGCCCAACTATTAATAAATATTTATCTTAATAAATAATGTTCTTGAGAGTAAGTGATAATTAGAGCTTTTGCAAAATTATCCTTTTCAGCTTTATTTCTACCATCAATAATTTGGTCATTTATTATATTAAATGTATTATTGTTAATAGTCTGTACTAATTTTTGTTTAAATAAAATAGGCTTAAAGTGACCATTTAATAATTTATTGGCTACTTCTAATATTAATGCATCGACCAATACTTGTGGGTAACATTTATTAATAAACATAGTTCTTAGGAAATCACATTCTATTTCAAATTGTTCAAAATTAGTAATCATTCGAGCAACTCTAATTGTCCCTTCACTACATATTTTTTCTGATGTTCAGGATGAGAACTATTATAGTGAAGAAAGCTGTTTGAATATGATTCTTTTCTGTGGATAGCTGCAATATATGTTTCATTTTCTAAATCTTTCATAAATTGTATATCTAAATAATTAATACTATGTTCATTGATATTCCATGTAAATTTTAAAAAAATTTGTGGTTTGATTAATATATGTTAAAAATTCATTTAACATTTCTAAAGTACCATTCCAAATGAGGCAAACATCATCTTGAAACCGATGATAAGATTTAATAAATACAGAATATTGACTATTAAAAATATATTTTTTCTCCTAGAATGCCATAACAAGGTTTGCATATGTGCCTCCACATGGAGAACCCATTGCAATACCTTTTTTCTGTAAAAAAATATTTTTTGTCAAACAATAGAAAATTATTATTCAATACTATTTCCAAAAGTTCTATTATAAGATTAGTTAATTCTTGATTAACACGATATTGAAGCAATAATTCATTAACCCATTCAAGTCCTATTATTTGTGGTATAACTGTATATAAATCACATACATCTATGGTTACTAAAATGTCATTTTTATTAAATTCTACTTCATTCATGTGTTCTAAAAATGTCCATGAGTCTTTACATATATATTTTTCTTTTTTTAAAATCTTTTTTAACTCATAGTCGACATATTTAGCACAAGCTGACATAATCGAATCTCTCCCATCTACTAATGGTCACATAGGTGGATCTCTTATATTTTTATGTACTTTTGGAGTTCCAAAAAAAGGAATTCTGGGAGTTATAATATTAAGATAATTAAATACATTTGTATATATATATATATATATATATATATATATATATATATATACGCTTATCTAAAAACAAATCATATATTTGGGCATATATTTTTATATGCTATATTCAATTCATTTATAGATATCTGTTCATAAGTATCATTTTCCAAAACTGAATTTAATTTATAATTATACAAATCATTACTCATAATAACAGCTCCTCCACCTTTATCTGGCTTCATAATTTTGATGTTTTCCGTTTTTAATATTGTTAAAATCTTTTGTTCTCCAGAATTTAAGTTTGATAAAGTATTAGTTTCTCTACTGAATTTGTCTAAACATTTCAATTGATATTCACACATTTTCTTATATAATAAAATTTTTGGGTGCAAAGGTGGATTAAAAGTACTACTAATGTTAAATTTTCTAGACTCATTATACATTTTATCATGGTATATTAAAGTGAAATTAATTTTCCTTAAAAATTATTTTATATCTATCATAACTGAAGTAAAGTCAAAAGACCTTGATGAAACAAAAGTGTAGCCTTTAGCTAGCAAATTGGCTACATCTTGGTTAATTTCAATATCAGAAAAATTAAAGACTTCAAAATCACCACCTTCATTAACCGTAATATGTTTAAAATCATCACACATTGCTCCATTGTTGCTACATATATAAATGTCTTGCAGACTATTAAATTCATTTAAACTAGACAAACAATTATATTTACAGTCATCACTCATTATTATGTTGTTGCTGGCCATTTGAATTTTGTGCCCAGCATTATGTTCATTTGGATCCAACCGCCAATTTAAGTTCTCCACTGTTTGTCTTTGGGTTTGGCCCCTTGAAACCCTGCTGATTGATGGTTGAAATAAGGGTTTTTATTTTTTAGTCTTTCGGACCTTCTCAATTCTGGAAACTCTTCTTCATATGTCAAATCAATTTCTTGCCCAAAGTCTCTATGTTGCCCCAAGTCTCTAGGTTCATCAGATCTAATGTTCTTGTTTGATTTGTTATTATAAACATATGGTTTATTTCTTCTTTGCCCTCCTGGGGGTTTTGGATAGGCTATACCATTCACATATTGATTGAGATCTCTCTCTAATTTATTCATTTTGCCAATTTTCAATTTTATCTGTTGCTCAATTGTATTATATATTCTAAGCATCTCATATTGTATATTATCATAAGAAACATCAGTTCTAATGTCTTTATCGAGTCTGCCCAAATCAACCATAAGCTGATCAATGTCTATTTGATTGTATTTTATTATTAAGTTAAGCAGTTCTTTTCCGCTCTTATCAAACAGTTGCAACAATTCTGTGTGAAATGGAGAATTATAAACCAAACTGTGGGGAAGCGCCAGAAATGCAGCCACTTAGGTATAATGTTATATTTGATGCATTCTCTTAGATATGCATTCTCCAGTTGCAAGTTTTTACATTTAAGTAATTTATAATCATAGTCATAGTCAGTGAATTATAAATAGACTCAAGAATTATAATTATATACTTAAATTATGAGTCAATAGCCAGATTATATGCGGATTAACTTTATGAAAAATATATTATTTTATTATTTAAAATGAATGTATAAATAAATATATATAATTAAAATAATATAAATAAATTAAATTATATTCATGCTTGCCTCACTATATGAATTACAATGGCAAATTAAAGTACAGGCTGATATTTGGCCAGGAATAAATGAACATAGTTCAATAGCCCAAATTTTAAAACTTAAGGCATTAAATAGAAAGAAAATTAAAGATTAAAATAAAATAATTTATTATATATATAATATATATATTTTATATATATATATATATATATATATATATATATATATATTATTTTTTATCAAATTATTATCATTCATTATATTATACATATTTATTAAATACTTTTAAAATAATTTATATTTAAATTAACATAGTGAGGCAAGCATGAATATAATTTAATTTATTTATATTATTTATATTATTTTAATTATATATATTGTAGTTACCAGTTGGTGGCTTTTCGCTTTGTCTTTTACTAAAGCATGATAGACAATGAAAACTGTATCAAATATGTAAGACACATAAACAGATTATTATATAGTAAATGAAGAAATAATAGCAATAGAAATTCGAAGTCAGTACATCTCCTTAGCTAGTCTTAAGTTTGATGGTAAATGAGGGACTACCAGGGATCTGATTTGAATTTGACAGTTACACAGTAGAATAACTTGCACAGAGATTTCCTGAGGAGAAGGCATAGAAAATGAAAGGTTAGTGTTTTTAATGTAAGGATCAGTTTGTCAAAATGCAACTGATGAATCAAGTTTAACCACACATAATTCACACACTATCCCCATTACTTCTATTCAGTTTACTAAATGATAAATGCTAACTCTCATCTCTCTCATCCCAAACTATTAAACAATTTTCTTCATTTGAGCAAGTTACTTATATGCATTATAAACCTCTTTGTTGTTTATTATATCCATTTCCAACATCATCACATCTTGGACACAGTAAAAATCATTAGAATTTCTGTCAGACCTAAATATTTCTCTGACTCCAAAATATATCACGTCTAGAGTCAGTGAGCTAAACTTTGGTGAGCTATGGTCAGTAAAATATGACTTTGTGATACGTGTTTTATTGAACAGACCTGCTCCCATTGTCTCCTAGTACAATTGTGATGACTTGAAAGAGGATGAGAGGGAAGCTTAATAGCCAAGACAATTTTTTTTTTCTTGGTAACATTGTATGATAGATTAGTCTGTGGGTAGCAGTGTACCAATTCTCAATGTCCCTTTGCACTGTTCTTAAACATTTGGGAAGGCTCACAGTTTCATTCATTCTTACCATCTCTCAACAAGAACAGAGTAAGAGTCATTCTATTACAAGAAAAATGTATATCTATCTGTGGAGAAAAGTCCTAGATAGTGATAGTCTGAGCTGGATGTTTGGAGGCTAAACTAACTAGAAAGGAGAGTGATGGTGAGAAAGATAATGGCAGTTAAGATTATTTAGCAGAACAGATTTTGTTTAAGTGATACAAGATTAGTCTCATGGATGTGCCTTACAGGGACCATCTTGCCAAAGATATGTTGAAAGCGGGTTTATATTATAAGATCGATGGTTGAAAACATCGAACAACATATGGTCGACGTCTTCAAACATCAACCTTATAAAAAGACAAAACTAATCTATCATACAATGTTATCAAGCTATCATATAAGATCGATGGTTGAAAACATCGAACAACATATGGTCGACATCATATGGTCGATGTCTTCAAACATCAACCTTATAAAAAGACAAAACTAATCTATCATACAATGTTATCATTCTATCATACAGTGTTACCAAGTGACTAAGCAGCTCACCCTACTATTCAGGCATGACCAAAGGGCAACTTCAGGTGCACTCTCCAGTCCAGCTGGTGAATCTGGGTATCCTGAGGCAATGTTACAACTGCCTCATGTACACAGCCAACCCTCACCTCCTACCATAAAACACTAACATATGCGAGAGATGCAATTATACAGCCAAACTGGAAGCTAAGCTGTCTCCACCCAAGACTGGAACAGACAGTCAAGAGGAGAAGGTTAACACTTGCACCACAACTCCAGCCACAAACAGGCCTACTAAAACAGCACTGGCAAAAAATACACATAAATACACAAAATCATACTCGGAGGCTCTATATAAAAACCTGCAAAAGTATCAGAGACCTCCAAAGCAGACACCCAAACAACCTGCACTTCCCGTCACAAGCCAGACAACACATAAAACACAAAATCAGTGTGCCGCACAATCACAGCCCTTAAGGCGAAATAACATACCTAACACACCAGTAATAGGTGACTCTATAGTCAGGCACACTGCCGTCCCACTCACTAGGCTGGGTAAGCAGAAGGTTACTGTTTGCTGCCTGTTGGGAGCCAGAATTCGCCATACAACACAAGCACTCAGGTCACTCCAGAACAAGTACAAATATGACTCTGTCATGTTGGTGTGAATGACCTGAGATGTACCTCCCTGGACTATATGAAAAGAGACATGGAAGAGCTCTTTGATCATGTATCTCAGGCTGGTATGACCCTGACCCTGAGTAGCATCCTGCCCTCACCAAGAATGATACCTCAGTATAAAGAAAAAAATGATTAATTTCAACAACTGGCTAAGCTTCGGGTGTCATTCAAAGGGGATCCAGTGTCTGTCAGCCTGGGATGACATGCTCGGCAAGCCGCGTTGCTTTGCAAGAGATGGCTTGCACCTGTCACCCCTAGGCTTTCGAATACTGGCCAAGGCTCTTGCTGCCCCCATAGTGCCTTTTTTAGGCAAGGCACAAAAGTCAAACCCACCTCCATAAACAGCACAATTAACAAAAAACTGAGGGTTATGCTACTCAATGCCAGGAGTTTAAATCTCAAAATGCACATGCTCGAAGCACTCCTCAGTATGGAGAACGTCGACATCTGTGCAATAACTGAAACCTGGTTCAAGGCTCCAAAGAGCACCCCAGCACTACCGGGCTACAACTCATACCACACGTTTCGGCCACAGAACACAGACCGAAACACAAAAGGAGGGGGTGTATCCATATTCATCAAGGATACCTACACCTCCAGGTTAGTGGTGCAGCATGATACATCTGAGATCATCCATGTGCACCTAACATCGGGCAAATCTGCAATGCAAATTGTAGCCTGCTACAGATCACCCTCCATGACCCAAGACCACCACTCCACCTTTCTGGAGACACTGAAAAACATGAAGGTCCTACCAAACTCCCTGATATTGGGCAATTTCAATTACCTTACCATTCACTGGGAAAACTACTCGAGTACAAATTCCCAGGCCCAGCGCTTCCTGGAATTCATCAACTCAAATGCCCTGGATCAGCTGGTAAACTCCCCTACCAGAGGTGAAAACATATTGGACCTGGTCATCACCAACATGGGCGACAGGTGTTCCACACCGGAGGTCAACCCGTCACTGGTTAGATCAGACCATAAGCTAATCACTCTGGATGTCCACACCCTACCACCACCCCCAACTAAGGAAACCACAGTAAAAAACTTTTCTAAACAAACTTCACCTTACTTAAGACAGAGGTGGTAAGTTTCACAGCCCCTACGCTAAAGGATAATGCTGCACAAGATGCAGAAACCTTTACAAATGCACTCTATGAGCACCTACAAGGATGCATGGATCATGCCATCCCTAGCAAAACCAAGACTCACTCCTCTAAGAGAAGGAAACCAGTTTGGTAGACCCCTGCAATAAATAGGCTATACAATAGAAGGAGGAAACTAGTTCAGAAAAAAAGCAAATCCCAAGAAGGTAAGACATCCCTGATCAGTATCAGTAAGAAACTGAGGTCCCTCATGAAATCATCCAATGCTAACTTCAAAAGAAAAATAGCCAAGGATTCAAAAGATAACCACAAAGCCTTCTTTAGCTATGTTAAGAATCTAAGTGGCAACTTACAGATATGCACTGAAATAGTGCAAAATAGCACAAAATATACTGAACCTACTCATATTGCCAATATCCTGACAGATAGATTCAGTGCATATTTTACCCCCCACTCACCTCCAAAAGGGCCCACAACAATACCAAAAAAGTGTAGTGTCCCAAAAATCACAGACGCACAGGTGAAAACAGCCCTTTCAAAAGTCAAAAACACAGGTGTCCCAGGCTGCGTCTTGCACGAACTACAGAATGAACTAACCCCCCCCCACCTAAACACACTGTTCAACCTCAACCTCTCCATAGGCTACTTGCCCATAGACTGGTGCACAGCAACAGTTATCCCTCTCCACAAAGGAGGGGCCACAACTGACCCTGGTAACTATTGCCCCATAAGCCTGACTAGCCTGGTCTGAAACACTATGGAGCGCATCATCATGGAGCTCATTAACAAAGACATTGGGAACCTCCAAACACTTGACTTGACCCAGTTCAGCTTTGTTAAGGGCAGATCATGCCTACTAAACCTGGTTGACTTCTTCGAGACAGTCACCAAGGCCACAGACAAGGGAAAGGTGGTTCACACAGCCTACCTTGACCTTGCCAAGGCTTTTGACACCATTCCCCACTCGGGTATTATAGAAAAACTCACCAGCCTGAACATAAACCCCTAGATCATGAGATGGGTTGCAAACTGGCTTACAGACAGACTCACACAGTAAGGATAGCGGGCTCCAGGTCCGACTCTAAACCAGTCACAAGTGATGTCCTGCAAGGCTCGGTCCTGGGACCCCTACTGTTCAGCATATACTTGTCAGAAGTACAGGCAAACACAGGAGGACTATGGCTAATCAAGTTCGCCGATGAGTGCAAACTGGGAGCCATAATTGACTCCCCGGCTCACACGGACATCCTCCAAGGACCTTACTGAGACGGACACCTGGTGTCAATGCCATGGCCTCAAGCTAAATGCCAACAAATGCATAGTCATCCCGTTTTGGAAAAACAAAACACCCATGAATTACCACATAGGTGGCAGCCCCCTTAATGCAGAAGAGGTAATAAGAGATCTGGGGACCCAGGTAGATAATAATCTCTCTTTTGGCAATCATATTGCCAAAGTAGTTAGAAAATCCTTCTATGTGACCCATCTAATTACTAAAGGGTTCACATCTAGAAATAAAGAGGTTATAGTGCCCCTCTACTTGTCACTCATTAGACCCATCATAGAGTACAATGCCCCATTTAGGATGTACCTCACAAGACACTTCCAACAGCTGAAAAGACCACAAAAGTACCTCACCAAGAGGATTACTGGTCTCAAACATATGTCCTATGCAGCCCGACTGAAAAAACTCCGGCTGTACGGCATATCGCTTACTCAGAGGTGGTCTCTGCCTGACTTACAAAGCCATGTCCAACTCAGAATTGATGGACATGCTCCACCAAAAGAAATCCAAGTCACTGGGAGCCAAGCACTCTATTGAGATAAATCTTGCCACAACAATAAATAGAACATGCAAGAGGAATAGATTCCTGTCACAGAGACTCCCCATGCTTTGGAACAAAATTCCAAATGACATCAGGCAGAGCCCCTCACTAACACTCTTCAAGAGAAACCTTGACGAGTGGATGAGTAACAGAAAATACACCCCTGGCATCACTTCATTGGCTCTGCTTGACAGAGGATCAGTTACTCAATGGGGTGGCGAAAGCCGACACACTCTGGATAGGCTTCTAAATGCCCTCGGGCAGATAGCCTAGTACCTACCTATGAACCTATGAAAAAAGAAAAAAGTACCCTAACAGGTTTTGGTAGGGGGCAAGCCCCCCTGAACCCCCCACACCCCCACTACTTAAATATATCAACTCTGAGACCACACTACATTGTAGTAAATGGAAATCTCCCCTTAGGGAGATTTCCATTTACACGCTCGAGATTCTGAGCATTCAATATTCTCATGCCGACAATGTCAGATTTGACATTGTCGGCTTTCAAGAATATAATATAGACCCTTGAAAGCTGCATGCTATCTCATATGACACTGTGGAGCCTGTCATGCTAGGATCCTTCAGAGTGTGGAACCACATACCATCCCACGACAGACCAGCAGATAGTTGACAGTTTAAAAAAATGAGCCAATTTACAGTAAAATGCTGAATGTTTTTCTTATCTGAAATCTATGGGAATGCACGAGATGTCTGACCATTCTGAAGTGATTTGTATGAACAGGTAGTAAGCTTTAAATGGGCAAAAAACAGGGGATTTCCTAAATATGTTTTCTTCAAAGAATGATGGCACTGAATTGCATTTTATAATCTTATATGATATCAGCCTCAAAATTATTAGTAAAAAAGTTAGGTTGTAGATAAAAAGGATGGGACATGAAGGAAGTGTTATATGAGAAAGATGTACAACTTAAATATAAAAAAAATCTTTTAATGCTAAATGTTGGTTCATACTAGAGCTATATTTAAACATTAGTAGCTAAAGCTGAACCATCAGAAATGAACAATGGGAAGTAACGTATAGCATTTTGATCTTTAACACATTACATTTTTTTCTTATTCATATTTACTTAGAGGCCTTCATCTAAGTACCAAATACAATCAAATAAACATATTAACATTTAAAACAATAAATATAAGAAAGATAAAAAGAAAAAAAAACTTTGCTTTAACAAACCATATTAGAAATGTTTCTAGAGAAATTAAACCAACTGTGCATGCTTTCCAGAAAAAAATATGACCATGGAAAAACAACATGTAGCATTTTGCTGTTTTCTTCCAAAAGCATTGCCAGGAAAGCTAGGAAACAGCTGACAATGATTTTTACCTGAGCCACACTGAGGCATTAATGCTTTAAAATGCATGTTCTTTGGGAATCAGTATTTGCCATTTTAAAATAATCACAATATACCATACAATGCTGTTGACTCTTGATTAAAAGCATTTACTTCTTTTATAAAGGTAGTGCTAACAAACAGATAAAACCAAATGTAATACTTCAGATTAAAAAAAAGATCATAGGGAAGCAGCATACTGTATTTCTCCTTACTTTCATGTAGTCAGACATACCAGCAAGCAACTAAAACTGATTTTATTCAGTTTAAGATGAAATATTCTTGCTTTTCAGATTATAGTAATGGAAAAGCAACATACAACATTTTAAAATAATCATGGGAAAGTGGGATACCACACTGTGTTGCCAACAACATTTTGCTCTAGGTGAAATGTATTGCTTCCATATGTTCTGCCAGATGTTGTACCAGATCAGTATATCTGCCCTTACTGCTACACTGTGTACTTTCTTGTGAATGAAGCTGAGAGGGTCCTGTAGGGGTTGACACTCATAGGTAGCTATGAGTGGTTTATAAAGCTAAGACATCAAAAAGTGCCTCAAAATCAAGTATATCCATGCCAGAGGACCTGAAGGATGATGAATTCAAATTAATCAAGACACAAGAGCATAGCAAAACAGGGCTTTTAATTAGACAGAATGACTATAATGAAAAAGTGCCATGCATGAAGGCTTTTTTATTTAAAACTTGTGGGACTTGGATTTCTATGTTTTTTATATGTATGCCTCATTAAAAGATAAACAGCAAAGTAGGCCAGCAAATTGTGATGCTGAACAAATTCAGTATTTAATATATGTCAGCAAAAGAAAAAAGGAAAAAACAGACTGGTTTCAGCTAATATAGTTGCATAGCCTTCCACAATGTTAAAGAAATACAAAAACAAATTCCTTTTATGCATGACATCACCCACAAAAGACAAACTGATTGGTCAAATTATAAGTGCTCATTGAGACCTGGTGGAAAAAGTCTACCCAATTTAATTATCCACTTCTTTTCTTTGGCATCAAGAATATTGTGCCATCCTGCTTTATTTAATCTGTTGGTTTTCCCTGCTGTTGGTCTGTGATCTGCTGTATGTCCAAGTCTGTGGGCTTGATTGAGCTCATCTGAATTTATCCACTTCTATGCTAAACTCTTCAAGGGACATATCTATTTTGGAATTATCTAGTTGCCCTCATTGGATTTTATACTGTTGAATTGCAGGCATTTTGTTTTTGAATGGTATTGGGGTTCAAACTATACTCATGAAACAGGGCTGATCTTCTAGACGCCATTTTTGGATTACCAAAATACAAGACATGGGCTCAAGGTGAACATCTATTTTTTTCAATTAGCATGTATTTTTGTATAACATTTTTGGACCCATTTGTTGGAGGTTTGCATTCGGGATCATTCCTTATCATCTAGGGGACAGTTTACTGCTTTATACAAAGAAGGTGCCTTGCGTCATTGGGACTTGGTTGTTACTTCAATACAAAGAAGGTGCCTTATGCCTTTGGGACTTGGTTGGTACTTTTATGTGATTCATTTGATTTCTATAGGCTTTTGATCCAGATTTCCACACTTACACATCATTTGGCAACTACAGGGACATGTGGGGGTCTGTGCCTACATATTATGTGTTTTTTTGATTGTTGGGAAGATCTGCACTTGTGGTGTACAACCACCATTTTACAGTGAACGCCAGTACAAAATGAACTCAGTGTAAACACTTAATTGCTGAACTTCATGCTTTGGACTTTTATACATGTGCTTTGTTTTGGGGGTTTATCAACTTGATTGTGGGTCTTTTTGGGACATCATCAGCCACGGATTTGGTTATACAGCAGGTTTTAGACTCACCCACCCCAAAAAGAAACAACAACACAGCCCCTTTAGGACCCACTGCAAAAGAGCTTGGAGAAAACATTCAAAAAATAGACAACATGTTGAAACTACTAATTCAGAACTGGATGTATGTAACAATGTTTTAAATATCTCTAATACCACCTTGTCACAAACACAAATAAGTCTACTTAATAAAGGCTTTAACTTAACTTTATTCCTGTTTTTTTCATTTCTGAGGATCATTTAGCTCAAGATGTATTAGCATTTTGTAGACTTTTGAATTTAAAACTACACTTTCAAGGATCTACTGATGGTGACTCTGATAGAGTTTTTACTTATAAGTTGAAATTTGTACCACCCATGCACCACAATGTTCAATTATTTCAAACAAGTGTATTGAAGGATTTGCATTTCTATTCTAGGGAGTTGAGCTATAAGGCAAACAATCTCTCAAAGATTGAACTAGAGGCCCTACATGATTTAGAGAATAACAATAATTTGGTTATTCTTTCTGCTGATAAAGATGGGGCTGTTGTGGTCATAAACTTGGCTCAATATGATACTGAGGCACAAAAACAACTTAGCGATGGGCAACATTATGTGAAGATGCCTTTGGATCCAACATTCAAATGTAAAAAACAGATTGATGATTTCTTATTATCTGCTAGGCAGGAGGGAATTATCTCTATCACTACTTTGTATCATCTTAAAGTGTCGGATCCTATAAATCAATACATTTATTTCTTACCTAAGATTCACAAGGACCCTTGTAACCCACCGGGCAGACCGATTGTATTGGACAGAGGTTCACTTACTGAGCCTCTGTCACAATTCCTCACCAAATTTCTGCAGCCACTACTAAAATGGGTTCGCTCAAGAATATTGGACACTCACGAATTTCTTCAGATTATTTCTGAAACCCAACTGGAACAGGGGTTTATTCACACTAGATGTCAGTGCACTGTACACCAATATACCACATGAGGCCAGTTTGGAAGCCATTGAATATTGACCATACAAATCAGATCTCTATCAACTTGGTTTCAACACCTTCCTGATATGCCCCACTCAACATGTCCTTACCAAAAATGTCTTTTTCTACCAGGAACAAATTATATTGACAAATTAAAGGAACAGCGATGGGGGCTTCCTTTGCCACCATATATACAGACCTTTTCATGGCTTATGTTGAAGAACATTTGATTTATGATAATGCACATAACATTTACCTGGTGTAAATGGACATTTGGAGGAGGTTTTTGGATGATTGCTGGATGGTATGGAGATCGGACGTGGACTATTTGTTGGAATTTGTTGGCTATCTCAATGAAAACAAATGGGGCCTGCAATTCACGGTGAATTATGATTTGGAACAAATGACATATCTTGATGTTCTAATCACCAGAAATACTGATCATACTTTACGAACTGATGTATTTCGCAAATATCCAAAGTAAAATTCCCTTCTCCATGCATCCAGCTATCATCCACCTCATATAGCTAGGAACATCCCAAAGTCACAATTCATAAGAATGAGACAAATCTGCTTGCAGGAATCCACTTAGGAACACTTTAGGAAAGATCTTACTAAGAAATTTTGTGACAGATGCTACAAAATGAGACATGTTCTGACTGCCAGTAATTGTGTACAAAGGCACTGGAACATCTTGTTAGCTAATTATAACTTATCTCAATTTCTTCAGGAGAAATGTCGGTTTTCTTTTCGTAGAGGCAGAAATTTGGGCTCCCATTTAAGTCACTACAAACGAGGACCCAGAAGTTCGAGTCACACTGGTATACAAACAACTTTATTGGGGGATACTCTTATTGGGTGTTTTCCCTATGGTCATTGTAGTCATTGCAATAGAATTATGAAGTCTAAACAATTTACAAGTTAAAATTCAGGAAATGTTTTTGATGTCACATTTTTTGCTAACTGCAGTAGTGACTGGATAATTTATTTGGCTACATGCAGTTGCTTAGCATTCTATGTGGGTCAGACTTTGAGACCACTGAGAATAAGAGTATCTGAACATATTAGTGACGTGAGGATAAGGAAGCTCACTAGTGCACTATACAAGCATTCCCTAGTACATTATACGGCTTCACAAAATGGGGAACTGATAATGGATTTCTTGACTACAGACAAAGGCAGGACAAGTGATAATGGAGATGAGGGAGGTGACACACAAGGAAGTGGAATACCAGGAAGTGGGGATAGGTTAGTAATCCTATTCCTGACCCCACTCTGCCAGGGCTAGACCCCAAAACAGGTCAGTCTTCACTGTGATGTCTCGCCCACTAGGTTCTGCTTGAGATGTTTATAATGGTGATGACCTTGAATGCCAGAGTGCCTATTCCCTAACATGCCATGGGGTACTGTCCCCCTCAGAGCTGAGTATTTCTTTGACTGCTACTCAGTATATTCAAGGGCAGTTGAGACCAATAGAGCCACTGCTGAGATGGTCAGGATAGTATGTGGTCTGTGTGCAGACCTGCAGGAGAGCATAGGCCAGATGTCCAACATTATGGACATGTGGCATAAGGAGTCTGTATGCAGCAGGTGCCCTTGTGCTCATCAGAGCCATGTTTTTCCCATGGCTGGTCAACCCCTGACTCTGATGGTTATGACCACCAAGGGAGGGGGCAGGCATGGTTTACAGACCACAGAAACACCACCTGCATTTCACCATCCACTGCTGATGGCACCGGCACTACAGGTTGATATGGATGTTTAAACAAATGTGGTGTTTATGTAAAAACCACCTGCACTGTGACTCAGTGTTTATGCTCATGGATCACTCTGTACTCTGCGCATACTGTGGATTATAGGTTCATAGGTAGGTACTAGGCTATTAGCCCTAGGGCCTATATAAGCCTAGCCAAAAAGGTACCCTGGCTTTCGCCACCCAAGAAAATTACTTTCCTGTGCTCCTGTTGAGCAGAGCCACAGAAGTGATCCCTGGTGTAAATTTCCTATTTCCCATCCAGTCATCAAGACTTTTATTGAAGAGTGCTAATGAGGAGCTCTGTTTGACATAGATAGGTAGTCTGTTCCAGAGTATGGGAAGTCTCTGGGACAGGAATCTATCCTTCCAGCATGTTCTGTTTATTGTGGTGACAAGGTCTAGGTCCCTACAGCATGTAGCTCAGAGGGATTGGGATTTTTTTTAAGTGGAGCATGTCCAACAGGTCTGGGTTTGACATAGCTTTGTATGTTAGGCAGAGATCGCCTCTGAGTAGGCGATATGCGACGGAGTAAAACTGGAGTTTTTTGAGACGGTCCGTGTAGGGCATCTGTTTGAGGCCAGTAATCCTCTTTGTGAGGTATTTCTGTGGCCTTTCCAGTTGTTGTAGATGTATTGTGAGGTACATACTAAAAGGGGCATTGTAGTCTATAATGGGTCTAATGAGTGATGAGTAGAGGGGAACAATGACCTCTTTTTTTTCTGGATGAGAAACCTTTTGTGATGAGGCGAGCCACGTACAAGGATTTCCTGACCACTGTGCTGATGTGATTATCAAAGGAGAGATTACTGTCCACCTGTGTCCCAAGGTCTCTTATCACACTTTCCGCGTTAAGTAGACTACCACTTATGTGGTAGTTCATAGGTACAGAGTTTTTACCAAAGGGGATGACAATACACTTTTTGGCATTGAGCTTCAAGTCATGGATTTGACACCAGGCATTTGTCTCAGTGAGGCCCTTTTGTAGTATGTCCACATCATTAGGAGTTTTGATTATGGCTTCTAGTTTGCATTCATTTGCAAACTTTGTTAGCCAAAGACCTTCTGTGTTAGCCTGTACTTCACAGAAGTAGATACCAAACAGAAGAGGACCCAGGACTGAACCCTGTGGTACTCCACTTGTCACTGGTCTGAAGTCGGATTTGGAGTCTGCTACTTTCACAGTGTGGGTTCTGTCCATGAGCCAGTTGGCAACCCATCTTGTGACATAGGGAGTTATACCTAGTTTAATGAGCTTATCTATAATTCCAGAGTGGGGGATTGTGTTGAAAGCTTTGGCGAGATCTAGATAAGCTGTGTGAACCACCTTACCCTCATCTATGGCTTTGGTGAAGTCAATCAGGTTTAGGAGATATGATCTGCCTTTTACAAACCCGAACTGGGTAGATTACCAATGTCTTTGTTTATGAGTTCCATGATGATACGTTCCATGGTCTTGCAGACCAGGCTCATCAGGCTAATGGGGCGGTAGTTCCCGGGGTCCATCGTGGCTCGCCCTTTGTGGAGTGGGATAACCATCACTTACTTGTGATCTTCCCAGAAGATGGTGCCCCTGTGGGCAGGTACATGCATGGTCAGTGCATACATCTCCTGCAAGTGCCCTTGACCTGTGCATCAGGCCCTGGAACAGCACAGCAGCATCTGCTGAAACTCTGTCCCTGCACACACACATCTACACTACCCACTACCACCACTGGCAAGACAATGGAAACAACACTCCCTCCATCTAATCATTCTCCCTGCAATCACCCTCCCATGTCTCTTTTGGGCACATGCATAGACACACACACACACACACACACACACACACACACACACACACACACACACACACACACACACACACACACACACACACACACACACACACACACACACACACACACACACACACACACACACACACACACACACACACACCATTAACCCTCAGTGCTCATTGTTGACCCTTGTCACTGTAGCCCACACCACCTGTGCATATGACAACTGTGCCCTGCCCTCAATACTCTGTTACATCTGTAACTATTGTTTGGGGTACAGTGTGGCCAGCCTGTGTATGGTATAGCATAGCATGGGTCCAGTTATGCATGCAGCATTTTTAGTGTTCTGTGGAAAGCTTATTCTGACTAATAGTTATGAACCAGATGTTGCCTCATTGATAGTGCCGTGGTATACTGTGCCTACCCCCATGTAATGCAGTAATCTTCTATATCAAGCTCCTCATCGGGCATCTCTTCTACTGCTGCTGACTATGGGACGTCCTCCTCCCAAATGTCTCTGCTCTGCTGTGACTGTTTGCCTATCAACGTGTTAAGTAATGCTGCATGCACTTCAAAGATTTTATTGCATGTTCCAGGGTCACACTGGAGTCTACCACAAGATATATATAAAGAGTGGAAGTGGACCTTTAGCAGTCCAAACACATGCTACACAATAACTTGGCTCTGCAAAAGGGCAGTTTTGTGTGCATTCTTTTCCTTGGTCTGTGGATTTTTAATTGGTGTCATTACTCATGGCATCAGAGCATATGCAGCATCCCCACATGATGGCCTTGTGGCAAATCATCTTACACAAACCAATGGTGTAAGCTGCACGTGTGCCATATGTGAGAATTGTGGGTACTGCCTATGTGGCCTGCTGACTGATTGTATATTACACCCTGTGCATTGCAGATGACCTGGAAGTGGATGGAGTGGAACCCCTTACAGTTAATATACAAGTGTCCCTACTACCCATTTGAAGCTTTTATTTCAATGTGGCGGTAGTGACTGACTTGCAGTACCTCAGAGAACTGGGCTGTGCCATGCAATGCCTGAGTAGTGTTGCCATTCTCCTCTATAACACACTGAAGCCAAAGATGCTCCCCTCACATACTGTAGATTAGCGTGAAGAAACTGGTAGAATGACCTTGAGGCAGAAACGTGCAATGCACCTACTATTTACCCAAATGCTCACTGAAAGGTATCTGTAGCTAATATTCGCCACAAGTCCATTATTTCTCTGTTATGCAGGGCTTGGCTTGTTAGGTGCAGATGGATGACACATTGGCATGGGTGATGACATGCACATCAGTGACTACCAATGACAGCAATAGCCTCTTACATATACATATTCAGCAATGATGTCTCTATACCATACATTTTCATAGCTCCTATAACTCCCGAATTTTACTGCTGTCGAAAACTCTGATGGATGTGTTTCACTGTGTGTAGTATCTGCATTTCTGAATTGCTGCACCATATTTTACCCTCATTTGCATGCAGCATTCTCCTCCTTTTAACATTGTTGCTATGCCTCCATTTACATGCTGTGCAGGTTGAAGTATTTCTCAGCCTTCTGTAATCACACTTACTGTGCTCTGAATTACCTTACATTACGAGTTATCACTCTGCATGCAAAATCCTCTTCTGAGTGACATGAGAAATATTTCTGAATCCCAGGGAATGTTTACAAATAAGGCTCACAGAGTGTCAGATTGGCATGCCATATACATAATGAGATCATGCATAAAACAGTGTTGCTAAGTGAAATTTAATCTTGGAAAATTCAGTATAATTACACAGTCCAATGATGCAGCTGTAAAATATGCCATAGACTTAAAACAATAGTTGGATGGATATACTTAAAAAAGAGATAATAAGCCTGCTTTTTTTTTTTTTTTTTTTTTAAGCAGTTTCTCAATACGTAAATGTCTCAAGTGGGACATATTGGCAGGATGTAAAAGGCAGGATAATAAAAACAGAACTCAAATGAATACATTTAAAACTGTTGCAGTGTATGAGATACATAGAAAGAATAGATATTACAATGTGAAAGTGATATTCAGTATGAAATGCATAATGCTCAGTATTCAGAAATACAGACTCTAGCTATAAGTCATTCCTGAGGCATGAAGGTTATAGGTACATGCATCAAAGCTGGATAATAAACTAGCCCTGAGTCATAAATATTCAAACTTTCATTACTTATTTGAATGATTGTGCAAAACTTTTTTTTCCTCATATGTCATTGGAAACACTTTTAACACCCAACGGCATGCCACTGGTCTCAGTAACTTTAGAGAATGAAACACAAATGGCAGATTTGTGTGTGTGTGTGTGTGTGTGTGTGTGTGTGTGTGTGTGTGTGTGTGTGTGTGTGTGTGTGTGTGTGTGTGTGTGTGTGTGTGTGTGTGTGTATGTGTAAATAAGGTGAAGTACTAGTATTTGGCTGAAAATGGATTTTGCTCCTGGCAGTCAGCATGGATTTCATTTTGACTTTCAACAAAAAGTCCCAAACAGCTTTCAGCTGCCCAGGTTTTCACAGAATATTCAAGATTTTTGCATCATATTTTTGATCAGTTCCTTGCAAAATGTCTTATTTTCTGGTAAAATCATTAAGCACTGACGTCAGTAAATAATAGCATATATATTGAATTCCAGACTTCCTATCCTTCAGAAAATGCATACTAATGCAAAACATGCTATTCTATCAACTTTGAGTTTGTAAGGACAGTATATACAATTTTAAGCCTTTGTCCCCCCCATTATTTTTGGCTTTGGCCAGATTTCTAGTGCTTTAATGAAGGAAGAACAGAGGCAAAGAGGTTGAGAGGTATGGTCCCAAGGGGCTGGTTGAAAGGGCAACAAAAACAGTCACGGTTAACCTAAACTGTGTACAAAGTGGTAGTACAAATCATCAAAAGAGCAGAAATGAGCACAATGAGCACAGCAAAGCAAACATATCTTGTACTGAGCAGTTAATACCTAATAATTATGTGTGCAAGCATGTAGCTCCTTACAAAGAGATAATCAGTCCTGTGGCAAAGAGTAGGCAGAGGGTGGCACACCCCTTTGCTAGAACAAGTCAAATAAATGGAACAGTATAGCTGTGAAGTCTCAATAACCATCTTAATGGTTGCCAGTCACACAGATGTAAAGCAACAAGACTGGTCTGGTAATAATTTGAGAGATGACTGTATACAACCTTTCTTGATGAATGTGGTTAAACATAAAAATAGAATTTTCATCTTGCAATAATGGTGCAACTTAGCAATTAGGAAAGTATTGCACATGTTTCTAAATGTGTAATAGAAAACACGTAAATGGATACTCAGAAATATGGTAGCAAATACAAAAGGAAAAAAAGGTTTCATTAAATGTAAATTGTGATCTCTCAGTATATTCCACATATTTGAAGTGTTTTCTGAAATGCATACAGTAACCATTACTGTTCAAAAAAGATTCTCCCAAAAATTAAACTGAAGACTTGTAGACATGCCAAAATCAATAGAACAAACCACATCACATGAAGAAATAAATGCTCACACCAAAATGTCCATCAATATATAACTGACTACAGAAGGATGGATGGACAGAATTCCAACCACAGTAATAATGGATAATCACACCTTCTAGAATGTGCAAATGAAGAGTATAAACTATAGCTAGACATTGTTATAACTTGTCACAATTGTAAATGTGCAATGATTTTTCAATGCATTAGAAAATTACATACTTTTTGTAAATGTGCCTTATTTGTTATTTCAGTATGTGGAGCCTTTGTTCTGAGGTCTGTACTGAAAAGGGTTCTGTCAGCCAGACCAACCTAGTCAACAAATCCAAGTAAATAAATAAATATAGGAAAAGGAAATCAGACAAATAATCATGGATATTTAACACAAACCATGCGTATGGTCACAAAGGAACATGGGCAATCCATATAGCAAATAACCCTATACAAATCTCTATATATGTAACAATTACTCCAGTTTCTGTTGCTTAAGGCATTCCATATAAATTGGTTATACTAAGTAATTGTTACACTAAGGCTTTTAAAGTAATGTTAACAAACTCTACAAGGCCTGTTGTTACACTAGACATACTTTGACAGGCTCCTGACCTAATTCAGAGACCTTACCTTTAAATACTTAATGACAACTAATGTTCATCAGCGCTACAAAAAGTTTGTGCTGACCACAAGATTGTCCTTTGCAGGCATCAGAGAATAAGGATATACACTGGATTCAAAATTATATTAATGTACTTTCAGAGAGATGTTTTGAAATAGTATTATTAAATGTTAATGTATAATAACACTGCTTCATGGTGACGACTGAGCAGTACCACACTTGCTGTTTTTACTGTATGTGTATTTCATATAAGAAGCTTCCTGCTGTGAATAATGCTATAATTACCCCAATCATCTATAGAGAAGGACAGAAGAGGCATCTGTCCATGATGCAAACTGTAAGGGGGTGCAGTTGGCAGGTGATAGCGGTGTGGGATTATAGTAGTTCTAGCACTGAATTATGAAGCTGCAAGCATACCGTAGCTTCATAAATGAATGCCAGTACCTTATTCCTTTTTACCTGTCTTTGTTTATTCTTCTACACATTTTTCTAGATTTGTCTTTGCTGCTTATATTACCACTGTAGCCTTTTTACTGGCTTCATCATACATTTGCATATCCTCTTTGCCTCTGTTCTTCCTTCATTAATGCATTTGTTCATTCTGTGATTACGTGCTTTATGCAATAACTGGTCAAAGGGGAACTGGTACCTATCCTGCTTATCAGTTGGTGCAAAGTGTAAAAACATATACTGAATGGAGTGCCAAACCATCATAGGATGCATACACACATTCACTTTGACACTGTACATGCACCTTTGGACACTTTTAGAAAAGACCATCAATTCACCTTCAGCTGATCTTTGGCATGTGGGAGGAAATTAAAGCACTTGGAAACATGTGAGTGCATGAAGAATATGCAAAACTGAAAAAATATGCCTATATATTTTAACCTTGTCATCTAGTTCTACACAATCCAAACATGGCAGCAGTACAATGACTCCTTAATAGTAATTTTATTTATTTTGAATCCTCAGTACCATCATGGGGAAATTTATACTGACATGATCTTGCTAACATGGAGGGCTATTTTTCTCTCCATATTGCACTTGCGAGCACATAGCTGATGAGATTAATTCACCCTAGTATTTTCTGTCAGATTGCAATTCTATTCACATATAATGGAAGAAGTGAGAAATACTGCTAAGTCTGAGAGTCATCAGTAAAAATAGTGACTTTATATATCTGTTTCCTACATATGTGTTAAACAAGAAACTTAGCTAGGGTGGGACAAAGGGGTCAACTTCCCCTGTTAAAAAGTGTTAGGGAGCACTATTGTCATATCCATTGCTTAACCCACGGTAGTGGTGCTGCGGTAGCATTGTCGACTCACAGCAAGACGCTGTTGCGTTCGATTCTCAGCTAGAGTGTCTTCTGTTTGGAAGCATGCGTGAATGCCTTCGTTGAAGGTTGTGCGGTAGCGCTGGTAACTCGGCATGTAAAAATCCACTACCAAACATTAGCGGACCAGAGTTCCGTTGTGGCGACCCCTAACCAGGATAAGCCGAAAGACACAACATTTATTTATTTTTTAAATGTTTTCCCCTGTTCCTCACATGTCCTCTGGAGGACAGTAGAGCATGAGGGTTCTGGGATCTGGTACTATCTCCTTAAAGAAAGGAGGAACACCAGGTCAGAGAAGTGATTTTTTTTTTTTTGCTCTTGAACTTAGTGTTGAGGGACATCAGATCAGGGATCTATGACTCTGTTACACAATATGTAAAAAGGTTTGCAGAAGAATAAAGAAATGACTAAGAATATAAGAATATATATATATATATATATATATATATATATATATATATATATATATATATATATTAATTAAAGTGGAATTCTGTAATTTTTTCCTGTGCTATCTACTTTCCACTTCCATTCCCTGAGATAGCCAATGTATTTTTTTCCTGCCTTGCAAAGCTCAGCTAATTAGTGAAGTTGCTCTCCATGGTTTCTTCACCTTCAGGTTACAAAGGGCTCAGTAAGTTTACAGACTCAGAGGAGGATCTTTAAATGCAAGTACAGAACTTAATGACTGCAGTGGACATGAAATAAAAAAAGATGTACAGACATCTTGCTACATGTGTTTTCCTTGAGAAGAAAGTATCAGATGTGCTAAGTAAAATGATATAAGAGCAAAGGATACAAAGAAGTTATCATGAGACTTCATTCAACCTTATTCTGGCAAACACTGGGAAAACTGGCTAGTATAGATATTGCACAGTAGGAAAGACATTGTTATCCCAGGCTTTTTAGTATGTAGAAGTATGGAGCTCAGTCTGTAGGGAGGAAAATACAATGTAAGGAAAGGAAATGTATTTGTGCATTTAGTTACTTTTGACAATGAGATATTTAGGCTGACCAAGGACAATTTTCATCCACGACCTGGGCCAGAAAACCAAAATATATAAGCCCTATGTTTAACGCAAGTTTTAGCTGATTTATCCAGAGCTGTTCACCACTTGGCAATGACGCCAGAGACTTTTGAGAGAGTCTGTGAATTTATGAAGCCATCTTTGTCAATACAAATGAAATTAAGTATAGTTTTGTACTTGCATAGGGCAGCCATGGTGGTGCAGTGGTTAGCATTGTCACCTCACAGCAAGAGGTTTTCTGGTTTGATTCTCGGATGGGGTGCCTTCTGTGCGGTGTCTGCATGTCCTCCCTGTGGTTGTGTGGGTTTTCTCCGGGTGCTCCGGTTTCCTCCCACATCCCAAAGACATACAGTAGGTGGATTGGACACTCTAAATTGGCCCTAGGTGTGAGTGTGTGTGAATGTGCCTTCTGTGGAAGGTTGGGCACTGGGCTGACAACTCGACACTGTAAAACTCCACTGCCAATCATGAGTGGACAGGTGATCCGCTGTGACGACCCCTAACTGGGAAAAGCCAAAAGAAGAAGAAGATTGCTTATTTTCATTATACTGGGAAAGTTAACTGTGTTATTTATTGTTTTTTTTTCACTTCTTTAATGTTTAAAGTTGCATTTTCAAACTGCTGTAAGTGCTGCTG
Organism: Protopterus annectens; assembly: GCF_019279795.1. Lineage (NCBI taxonomy): Eukaryota > Metazoa > Chordata > Ceratodontiformes > Protopteridae > Protopterus > Protopterus annectens. The sequence goes on along the minus strand of NC_056751.1, from coordinate 377,361,634 downwards.
TTCAATAGCGAAATACATTATATCTAGTGTTTCTTAGTATTAGGCATCTGTTTGTGGTTCCTTTATTTTTGGGCTCCAAACCAGTAATTTTACATTAAGAGGGTCAAAGTCTGCACTCTTGTGGTAGAGAAGGGCTGATTTCACCTATCTGAGCTGGGAATTGTTGGTGGAAAGCTCATTATGTGCCTACCTGATTGGTCCTAGGGAATAGTTAGCTTAAAAGTTGCTTTTTTCCGGTCATACATAAGCCTTGCACTTGAGCAAAGCTGCTCTTTGTCTTGTGGCTCTTATTGGTGCCTTGTATGAATGCAATCACCAGAAGTTGAAATTTCTCCATAAAAACTTCCTCAGAACTTTATCTTAGTCCCACATTACTCGTGGGACAAGTAGTATGTGTGGGGAGCAGCAATTATGTATTTAGTTAGGACTGTTTAGATCTACCTCACCTTATTATAGCATCCAGGACTATCACTGCTCAGAGAACATCTGGGGTGGGTGCTGGGCAGCATCACTGGTTAGGTTAGCTGCAGATTACACCAGTTAAGCATCCTCCCATCATCTGGTTACAAACGCTCACCACTCCTATTCCTTGCAAGCATACAGCAGGGCCTAAAACCATGGATGGACAATTTTCTGCTATCTATGCATACAGCTTGGTGGACATGGGCATCCGGAGGCAATGTAGGAATTGTCTTATCTACACTGGCAACCACTTAATTCTCAAACAGACACATATAGTATGTGAGAGACATAGTTACACATTGACACTGGTGACTAGATTCTCACATACAGACACAAAAAGCAACAAACAGGTTGTCAGCAACTCACACACATCACTCACCACACCCACAAAGGACCACACAGCTAGACCCACGTATGCTGAGGTGCTCACATGTAACCTAACCACAAAGGCCTCTCCGGTGCCGTCCTCAGAAACTCCACATGCACACAGACAAGACAGTTTCCACCACAACACATAATGCCATATTTCATTCTGTCTCAACTACCAAGTCTATAAGGTGAAACACTCCCGAACCCAATATTCTGGTTATTGGACACTGCATTGTGGGACACACCGATGTCCTTCTTACCAGGCTGGATAAGGAAATGCTAACAGTTAGTTTACTTGTCAGGGGCCATGATCCACCAGATTAAGCAATCACTCAGGTCACTTCCCCCTAAGTAACAGCATGGACCCAATCATAGTCACTGTGGATGAGAATTACCTCATACATACCTTCCTGGACTACATGAACAGAAACATTACTGAGCTCTCAGAATATGTGCCACAGGCAGGTATGAGTCTAGCACTAAGTAGCATTCTACTATTCCCAAGGATGATGCCACAATACCAGCAGCAAATTATCAGCTTTAACAATTGGCTTAGCTACTGGTGTCATTCTAAAGGGGTCCAATACTTGTCAGCCTGGGAGGACATGGCTGACAGGCCATGTTGCTTTGCCAGGGAGGGTCTTTACCTGCCACCTCTAGCCTTTTGGATATTGGCCAAAACATTATTCGCCCTAACAGTGCATTTTTAGGCACTGCCAAACAGACAAACTTTCCAAAATAACAAAAGCTACTCAGGACAAGATAAAGGTATTACTGCTCAATTCTAGGAGTCTCAATAAGAAAATACACTCCCTAAAGGTTCTTCTCACCCTGAAGAATCCTGATGTCTGTGTAGCTACTGAAACATGGTGCAAAGCCATGGAAAGCACTCCGGCAGTACATGGCTATAATGCCTTTCATACATTCCAACCATCCACTGAACATGAAAGAGAAAAGATGGAAGTGTATTTATCTACAAAAAGGATAAGCACATCTTAAGGCTGGTCAAACAATATGGCATGCTTGAGCTACTCCAAGTCCAACTAATTATGGGAAAAATCCATTACCATATTCTTGCTAGCTACAGGTCTCCCACCGTGAACCAGAAAATGCATACATCATACCCAAAGTTACTAGAATCACTCGCCATCCAGCCCAATACCATACTTATGGGTAATTTTAACTACCCCTCTATTAATTGGGAGACATACATTACCACTAACATGCAGGCACAAAGATTTCTTGACTTTATAAATTCAAATGCCCTGGAGCAGACAGTCAGCACTCCCCCAGGTGAACATATATCCTAGATTTGGTACTCACAGATATGGGAAAGTGCTGCAACCCCCTGGTAAGATCAGCTTACAAAGCAGTCTCCCTTGAAATAAAGGTAAAATTAGTCCCTCACCTAACCCCAAAAACTTTAAGATCTTCTGTAAGGTAAATTGCTCCCTATTAAGGAATGGCATAGCTAGTTTCCAAGCTCACCCAAATCCAGGAAACAGATAAACCTATGCAGAGGCATACACAAAAACCTTGTATGACCATATAAACAACTGCATAGAAACAGCAGTACCAGAATGAAATAAACCCAGGTCACACTGTAAAAACAAGACCCTGGTGGACCCTTGGTATTAATAGGTTGTGCATCAAAGTAAGAAAAGTCTGTTGAGAAGTAAAAGAGAATGTGCACAACAGAGCAAAAAGCCCCTCGTTAGTCTAAGCATGTGAAGTCCATGAAAGCAGACATTAAGATAAAAGTAATAATAAAACAGCAGCTACAGATCAAGAGTACAATTAAGGTAAAAGTAGCCTGCAGAGCTAAGGATAACCATAAGGCATTTTTCAGTTATGTCCACAATCTTAAGGGCAACACCAAACAATGTGCAGAATTAGTTGTGTATGGCATCATCTATACTCAGCCAGAAGATATAGCAAATCTACTGTCTGTCTTACAAATTCAGCTCAAATATCACCTCCCCATCACCCCCAGTTCTCTCTCTAAGACATACCCTCCACCACGCCACCAACAACTATCACCAAACAACAGGGTGCCACTGCACTCTGTAAAGGTTGTAACAAGGCTTTAATGGGGCCTGACAATATACCAGGTTTCTTCTTAAACATTTTAAACTAGGACTTATCAGAATTTGTCCTGGTAGAGTGGAGGACAGCAACAGTCATCCCTTTGCATAAAATGGAGACCATCTATTGACCTGGGAAATTATGGACCCATAAGTTTGACTAGTCTTATATGTAAGGTCATGGAAAGAATAATCATGGACCTGATAAATAATGGCATAGGAAACCACCAAACACTGGACATGACCCAATTCAACTTTTCCAAGGGCAGATTATGCCTACTGAATCTGGTGGATTTATCTGAGAAAGTCACTAAGGCCATGGATGAGGGTAAAACAATACATACTGCGTACCTACACCTGGCCAAGGCATTTGACACAATTTCCCTCCTCAGATATTATAAATAAATTCACAAAACTGTGCATAAATCCCTACATCACCAAATGGATAGCCAATTGGCTCATGGACAGTAAACATGTAGTTAAAGTGGTTGCATCCTAATTCAGTAAGAGGCCAGTTACTAGTGGTGTGCCACATGACTCAATGCTGGGACCACTTCTGTTTTGAATATACGTTTCTGGTGTCAAGGTTAATGCGAAAGGCCTCTGGATGACAGTGTTTGCTGTTGACTGTAAGCTGGAGGCAATCATTGAATCCCTCAATGATATAAATATTCTTCAGGAGGGTCCAGATCAGACAAATGAATGGTGCCAGAATCATGTCCTAAAATTAAATGCAAAAAAATGCATTATTATATCCTTTGGGAAGTCAAATACCCCTGCAAATTACAACATCAATAGCACACCCCTAACATGTAGACTCAGAGGTGAGAGATCTAGGTACACAGATAGATAGTAGCCTGAACTTTGACTGCCATGTATCCACAATGGTGAGGAAGTCTATCTTTGTGGCACAACTTATAAGTAAAGGTATGGCATCCAGATCCAAGGAAATTATAGTCCTGCTGTACTCAGCCCTCATTAGACCAATAACTGAGTAAAATGTACCATTTGACATGACTTGACTAGGCACTTATAGCAGCCGGAACAACCTCAGAGGTTTCTCACAAAGAAAATACCGGGTGTAAACAACATGTCTTATATGGATAGACTAAAAGCCCTATCACTTCACTCTGTCTCCTACTGACTATTAAGGGGTGACCTATGCCTGACCTACAATGCACTCACAAATCCAGCCCTGATGGAGCAGCTACATATCTGCAAGACAAACAGCATGAGGGTCACCCAATCTAGGAATTTAAACTTAGTCAATGACTCAAACAAAACATGGTGGTGAGACAGATATGTGTCTCAGAGATTGCCCCTTCTTTGGAATAGACTTCCTATTCACATTAAGTAGAGCTCTTCCCTGGCTCTCTTCAAAAATAATTTGGATCAATGGAAGGGGAATTGCAAATTCACTCCTAGGGTAGTGCCTTTATCCATTATGGACAGGGACAATCTGTAAGATACACAAGGCATAGGCACACATCCTTTCCATTCTCTTGCCCCAGGCAACATATATTGGGTAAAATTGGGTTATATTGCCTAGGATTGTAAGGGCTGTTAAGACGTTAGCCAAGTAATCTCCTATGAACATATGTACAACATCACAATACAACAAGCAATGGTGCATGAAGGTCACACAGAAATATCAGTAAGCAGTAGTTGTATTCTTTTAGACATTTAGAGGAAATAAATAACCACAACAATTAGCAAATATTGAACTCCTTAGACATTTTGTGGAAAGATATTAACCTGTCTACAGCCTTTCTACCTCTCTTCTCTATTCCTCATATCCTAACCCTTATCCACTACTTCCTCACACCCCACCTATCCCTCTTCTCTAATTCTTATATCTCATCTCTTCACTGTATACCCTCCTACCTAATATCCTCCTACACCATTCCTCCTGACTTCCTTCTATTACATTACCATTCCTCCTATCCTCCTACACCATTCCTCCTGACTTCCTTCTATTACATTACACCCACATTCCTCCTATCCTCCTACACCATTCCTCCTGACTTCCTTCTATTACATTACACCCACATTCCTCCTATCCTCCTACACCATTCCTCCTGACTTCCTTCTATTACATTACCATTCCTCCTATCCTCCTACACCATTCCTCCTGACTTCCTTCTATTACATTACACCCACATTCCTCCTATCCTCCTACACCATTCCTCCTGACTTCCTTCTATTACATTACCATTCCTCCTATCCTCCTACACCATTCCTCCTGACTTCCTTCTATTACATTACCATTCCTCCTATCCTCCTACACCATTCCTCCTGACTTCCTTCTATTACATTACACCCACATTCCTCCTATCCTCCTACACCATTCCTCCTGACTTCCTTCTATTACATTACACCCACATTCCTCCTATCCTCCTACACCATTCCTCCTGACTTCCTTCTATTACATTACCATTCCTCCTATCCTCCTACACCATTCCTCCTGACTTCCTTCTATTACATTACACCCACATTCCTCCTATCCTCCTACACCATTCCTCCTGACTTCCTTCTATTACATTACACCCACATTCCTCCTATCCTCCTACACCATTCCTCCTGACTTCCTTCTATTACATTACCATTCCTTCTATCCTCCTACACCATTCCTCCTGACTTCCTTCTATTACATTACACCCACATTCCTCCTATCCTCCTACACCATTCCTCCTGACTTCCTTCTATTACATTACCATTCCTCCTATCCTCCTACACCATTCCTCCTGACTTCCTTCTATTACATTACACCCACATTCCTCCTATCCTCCTACACCATTCCTCCTGACTTCCTTCTATTACATTACACCCACATTCCTCCTATCCTCCTACACCATTCCTCCTGACTTCCTTCTATTACATTACCATTCCTCCTATCCTCCTACACCATTCCTCCTGACTTCCTTCTATTACATTACACCCACATTCCTCCTATCCTCCTACACCATTCCTCCTGACTTCCTTCTATTACATTACCATTCCTCCTATCCTCCTACACCATTCCTCCTGACTTCCTTCTATTACATTACACCCACATTCCTCCTATCCTCCTACACCATTCCTCCTGACTTCCTTCTATTACATCCATTCCTCCTATCCTCCTACACCATTCCTCCTGACTTCCTTCTATTACATTACACCCACATTCCTCCTATCCTCCTACACCATTCCTCCTGACTTCCTTCTATTACATTACCCACATTCCTCCTATCCTCCTACACCATTCCTCCTGACTTCCTTCTATTACATTACACCCACATTCCTCCTATCCTCCTACACCATTCCTCCTGACTTCCTTCTATTACATTACACCCATTCCTCCTATCCTCCTACACCATTCCTCCTGACTTCCTTCTATTACATTACACCCACATTCCTCCTATCCTCCTACACCATTCCTCCTGACTTCCTTCTATTACATTACCATTCCTCCTATCCTCCTACACCATTCCTCCTGACTTCCTTCTATTACATTACACCCACATTCCTCCTATCCTCCTACACCATTCCTCCTGACTTCCTTCTATTACATTACACCCACATTCCTCCTATACACCCACATTCCTGCTATCCTCCTACACCATTCCTCCTGACTTCCTTCTATTACATTACCATTCCTCCTATCCTCCTACACCATTCCTCCTGACTTCCTTCTATTACATTACACCCACATTCCTCCTATCCTCCTACACCATTCCTCCTGACTTCCTTCTATTACATTACCATTCCTCCTATCCTCCTACACCATTCCTCCTGACTTCCTTCTATTACATTACACCCACATTCCATTCCTCCTGACTTCCTTCTATTACATTACACCCACATTCCTCCTATCCTCCTACACCATTCCTCCTGACTTCCTTCTATTACATTACACCCACATTCCTCCTATCCTCCTACACCATTCCTCCTGACTTCCTTCTATTACATTACCATTCCTCCTATCCTCCTACACCATTCCTCCTGACTTCCTTCTATTACATTACACCCACATTCCTCCTATCCTCCTACACCATTCCTCCTGACTTCCTTCTATTACATTACACCCACATTCCTCCTATCCTCCTACACCATTCCTCCTGACTTCCTTCTATTACATTACACCCACATTCCTCCTATCCTCCTACGCCATTCCTCCTGACTTCCTTCTATTAAATTACACCCACATTCCTCCTATCCTCCTACATCATTCCTCCTGACTTCCTTCTATTACATTACATCCGCATTCCTCCTATCCTCCTACACCATTCCTCCTGACTTCCTTCTATTACATTACACCCACATTCCTCCTATCCTCCTACACCATTCCTCCTGACTTCCTTCTATTACATTACACCCACATTCCTCCTATCCTCCTACACCATTCCTCCTGACTTCCTTCTATTACATTACACCCACATTCCTCCTATCCTCCTACACCATTCCTCCTGACTTCCTTCTATTACATTACTTCTATTACATTACACCCACATTCCTCTTATTAATTGCTCTATTCCATCCTTCTTTCACTGTCACTCCTTTTGTGATTTTTAATTCAGAAATCATTATTGTAGACCATGTAAATATATGTACATACTCTGCATTCTCTGTAAAAGCATTTTATATATTGTTTTCTTTCTTAAATCTGATGTTATTATATCTTCTATTACTATGTATACTACAAATATTTTGTTAGTTTGCTGTATTGTTGCTTTATTCATTTGTTTAACCTTTTTGGAGCTTTTCTCCCTGGGACTCTATTGAAAACAGGCTCCTTCGACCCAATGGACTATCCTGGAAAACAAACTGTAAATAAATAAATGGAATCAATTAATAAACAATTCAAGCTACCTACATCATGTTACATGCCATTTCATAACAGTTACAAAATACATTTTTATAGCATTTACAGAGTACCATTTCCGGTATTTATATAAAACTTTACAAAGCAGCTCTAAGCAGTGAAGTCTGATTATATTGTGAAAAATATAAATCCTGTATGACTGCATTTATGTTATGTGTTTAGGGCATAGTTGTCCTTTAACATAGTCTCATTTCTTTCTGTAGTCACATGCCTTTGTTTCTTTGACTGTAATCCCCTGTGCACGGTAAATGAAAATAGTGGCGTGGTTACTGCTAACCAGGGAAACCTTTACTTCTAGGTCTCAAATAACCGTGTCCTTGCTAAGAACAGAGTTCTGCAGTTTACATTCCTTCTTCCTTCTTGTACAAGCTGAAGAAATCCCTCTTAGTGTGGGAATTTTCCTGTTTCTTTTTTCTCCCTAAACTAAATGTAGAAACACTCCAGTTTGCATTTGGAAGACAAGTATCTCCCATTGTAACAACATTTGCTTTCCTGTCCCAAAATCATATCCATTCTTCTTCTGTTCATCACCTTCTTTTTCAGCATCTGGCAGTTGATGAGTTGTATTTAACCATCAGCTCTCATTTCTCCTGTAATTTACATCTAGGCTACAAAATTTTGAAGGTCTTTAAGATTTCTATTTTTTCTTTTCTTCTCCTCTGTCCACACAGACTGCTATGTGACCTCCACCTTGCTCTTACTATTCTGTCTGAACAACTGATATCCAGAGATGTTCATATCACAATCACTTTTAACGCTTACCTAGATTTATATCACATCTGCTACTACTGTTTCTCATTCTCATATTATTCACCATAACCCTCCAATCACAGCTAGCCACTCAACAGTGTAAACATTGGCTCAAGGTGATTTGGTCACATTGTCCGATGTTGATGTTATACCCCCAACCCCATATAAACAAGGGAAAAAATGAGGACTGATGACAACCCTCTTTTCATACCTTTCAACCTTTTAGTTCAAGAAATCTAGACAAAGCCAAAAATAACTGGCGAAACAAAGGCCAAAAATAATGACAGACCTTAAATATTGCTCTTATTAACTTAGAAAGTTGATGGAATCACAGGTTTTACATTAATATGTATTTTTTGAAGGAAATGGAGTCTTAAACTCAAATGTCTATTCTTATATAGTGACTTCAGTCCTCAATGTAGAAATCTACATATTTTATGAGGAATAGACCAAAAATACGAGGCAAAAATCTGAACATTCTGTGAAAATCTGGAGAGTTGAGAGGTATGCCCCTAATCCTTTTGGATATACATATTGTTTTTTCTGCCCCTTTTCAACAATGTTTTAACTTCTGACACATAGTCCTTCTGTCTTCCCTTGTTCTTACTCATTGAATATTCTGCCTTCTTGGAAGATTCCTGTACATTCTGGCCTGTTTCTGTCTTTTGTACTCATATCATCCTGTTCCTGACCTCACCACACCTCAGTTTAATGACATAATCATCCTTGCATAGGTTTGCATTCCTGATTCCATTAACGCTGTCCCATTTGGAGAGAGGTGAAAGCTGTCAGTGGCTTAGCGATCTTCTCTTTGTCACCCATTCTTCCTCCTCATCACTCTATATTTTATACTTTTGCTCATAAACCCAATTACTGAGGCAGTCATTCTAGTTGTGTAACTTATCTCTTCTTGTTATGTTATGCTAGCAACTGGCATCAGTAACCCCTCTGGAAAAGGCACGGTGCATCCTAAATACGTACATGTCCTGACCACTGATTGTGCCCCTCTCTGTCCCAGTTGAACCTGATAAGTCATTGATGTGCTATGATTTACTATAACATATGTGTAAATCCTGACATTTGTTGAAAGCTGTAGTTCTGGGACAGTTTTCAGTGCCATTTTGATATGCCTAGCCACATGAAATTCCTTGTGGTCATCTCTGGGATTAATGGAACTCATCCCTTTCACTTGCCATTCTTGCTAAATTCATTCACATGATGCCTGTTTATCTGTTTAGAGCTTAATGGCAAAAAAACTTGTAGCCACCCTATCATCTTATTCAGGTTAGCCAGTTAATCATTTATCATCCATTCCTCTTACAAGCTTTGCACTCACCATCATTCCATAGTTTCCATAAGTCACCCTGTCCTTTCAAGCCCAGAACACCCAGCTCATCTTAGTCCCGTAACTCTAATGTGATCTATTTTAGTTATTTTCATTTATTTTCCACTGCTGTTTTAGTTCTTCTCATTTTAGTCATTTGAGTACAGGCTGTACTGAACAGCTCATGCTGACTTACTCACACATTCATCTTGCTTCTACCCGCCTAGCAAACACTTCTGGCATCTTTCCCTGTATTACGTTCTTGCCCTTCTTTGTCTGATTTAGCCTTTTGTTATTCTGCTACATATCCTACCATCTCATTCTGTCATGTTCCTTAGTTATCATGACACAGAGCCCAACAATTATAATCCAAACCTTTTTTTCCTATATGAGGTGCTTACCTTGCCCTACTTAATTGAATTGAACTGAATTGAAACAAGTTAATGGTATTTAAAATGCAAGTAAGGTATTATCACCTTTTATTTTACTGCTATGAATGCTGCAGTACTTCTTTATTCTGAAATATCTACAAATTAATTCAAATTACAGCAACAGCATAACTGTTTTTTTTCTGTTTTAAACACCTACTCATAACAAAAGTTAACAAAATAAAACTAATGTAACCAAACACGAATGTAAACACACAAATGCAATCCACTAGATTACTAATTTCAACAAATGTACAATTAAAACAAATACTACACTAGATGCAATCATTGTGCATGGGCCACACAAGCACAATATTATGTTTAACCTTCCAGAACCATACCAGCCATTTAAACATAAACTTTAGTCCAGCGAGCACCAGATTCAGAACACAATAATAAATGTGTGGACATTTTTGATGAACTCTGCAGCAGGGGCCAAACATTAAATCTCTATCAAGGGGAGAATTTAAAATCTAATTTTTAATATCATGTGGAAGGTTCTGAGAATGTAGCCATGCAAACCTTCGCAAAGCAGTACCAGTAGAACATAGGCTTGGAAGAAGTATCAACAGAGTCATACACAACAGTCACTGTAAACAGTGAGTAGTGACCTGTACAATAGAAGAAACTAAGTTATTTAAAGCAGATTTTTTTCTCACAAGAAGGAACTGCAGATAAAACATTCTTTATACTTTTACAGTTAGTCAGAACAATCTTTAACATATGAGCCTAACACTTCAAATGTCTGAAAATCCATATTGCAGAACTATACACCCCATACCTATAAATAATTTTCCCATCCTTATTAGAAAAAGTAGGGTGGGGATTATTTAAGTTCTTAGCAGAAGTGAGATCAACTAAAGCTATAGCTGTTAGCTTACTTTTTTCTTATTGTGGTTGGAAGAAGGACTGACAATGAATCAGTAGCTTGTTTTATGGTCAAGCCATATATTGTGCTTCTTTCCCAGGGAAGGCAAACAGCAACTGCTGGTAAACACTACCAGCTGATAAAAGTTACTTTTTTGACAGGAAAACCCAGTAAAAAGCAACTTAAAACACTATGTCAACTCCACAAAAGTAAAATAAACAGTGACTCCACAGAAAAAAATGTTTTCAGTTATATTACGCCACTTTTAAAATGACAGAAGAAAAGAGCTCTCCATTTAAAAGTACTTTACAATCTTGAATCAGTTTGTTAAAACACCATACCCCTGGATTTAATGTAATTTAATATAATTTTCCTGAAGAAAAATGTAATAAGACATCAACAAAATTAAGAAAATGGAAGTTTCCAAAGAGTCCTTATCTGCCCAGTGAAGGAAAGCAGAAGCCAACCGTTGATCCATGAGAGCCTCAGAGGAGTGTACTCATCTGTGTTAGTACAGCTCTGAAGGGCTTTGTGCCCAAACTTGTCTTTTACTCAGCTCATCTTGCGCTGCCTGACAGTTTAGGTGAGTGGAAGGTACCCCGAAACTTTTGAAACTGGCCGCCTGCTATATCCTTGGCAGGATATAACCCATATAGCTAAGACTACTGCATCAGTGAGGTTTACAATTATAATTTCAAACGTTTGTTGTGAGTACTTACATACTCAAAAAAACATTGTCAAAAGTTATGATAGCAACTGAGAAAAAGAACGAAAAAAAATGTTAAAAATTTGATTTCGAACTGTCGACATTTTTCGAACATGCCACCACATCCAGTGGCATACAACACACATTTTGCAGGGGCGCAAGCCCACATGCACCCCCCACACTCCCTGCAACTTATATATACAAACTCTGAGATCACATTACAATGCAGGAAAGGGTACAATTCCCAATCCCTACTATAGTGCTGTCTCCATCCAACATGCCTAACTCACAACAGTGAACACACACTACCATTCGCTGTTGCACACTCTGCATGTTTTTTTTTTTCACACATACAAACCTGTGCAGATTTACTTTCGAATATCCATTGTCGCACACTGCAGCTACAACATTGTGATGGTACACCAGCAGTGATCAACATGATGAACATCTCACTTCTTTAGCTACTTTTTATTTCTGTATTATTACACTGAGCATGGGTGCTGCGGTAGCATTGTCGCCTCACAGTTAGTTCGATTCTCAGCTAAACCGCCTTCTGTGGGGAGACATGCGTGAATGGGCGTACCTTCATTGAAGGTTGTGCATCAGGCCTGGCAAGTCGGTACGTAAAAAAATC
>NC_056751.1:377174148-377346648 GCF_019279795.1 Protopterus annectens | reverse complement strand
AGTGTTCTGTACTTGTAATTTGATTTAAGTGTGCTTATATACATATCCACTAAAAATACAGTGGAATCATACTTACTTATGCCCGCCACCCTTGACAGGGTATGGGCCACCAACTACAGCTCTCCACCGAATCTTGTCCTGGGCCAACTGTTCTATTTGGTTCCATGTGTAGCCTCTAAGCTTAGCATCTGCCTCAAAGTCTCGCCTCCAGGTGTTTCGCCTCTTCCTCTCTTCCCTGAGGATTCCACGCCTGTCTTGTAATATTGTTTGCTGGTTAAGAGTATGCTCGATCCATCTCCACCTCCTCCTCTTAACTTCTTCCCCAATCGAAAGTTGGTTGGTCCTTTCCAAATGCTAATAGTGTCTGGCCATCGAATCCATAAAATCTTCCTGAGACAGCTATTTGTAAATGTCTGAAGTTTTTTAGTGGTGGTCTTGTTTAACCCCCAGGTCTCTGCCCCATACAGCAGTACTGACTTCACGTTAGAGTTAAACAGCCTTATCTTGTTGATCAAGGATAGTTCTCTTGTTTTCCAGACCCTATTTAACTGTATGAAGGCTGCTCTTGCTTTTCCTATCCTTGCCCTGACATCAGCTTATGATCTGCCCTGCTTGTCAATTATGCTGCCAAGGTAGGTAAAGGACTGCACTTCCTCCAGTGGCTTCCCTTGCAGAGTGATAGGGTTAGTATTTGTGGAGTTTAATTTAAGGATCTTTGTCTTCAGATTGTTAATGTTAAGACCCACCTCTAGTGCTGTAACTGCCACCAAATTTGTCTTGTTTTGCATTTGCTGCTGGCTGTGAGAGATGAGGGCGAGGTCATCAGCATAGTCCAGATCTTCCAGCTGACTCCATAGGGTCCACTGGATCCCATTTTTTTGTCCTGCAGTAGATTTCTTCATAATCCAATCGATAACTAACAGGAAGAGGAATGGTGACAGTAAACATCCTTGCCTGACTCCAGTTTTTACTTGAAAGCTTTCAGAGAGCTGCCCTCCATGTATAACCCTGCATGATAGACCATTGTATGAGTTCTTTATCAAGTTTACTATTTTCGTTGGTATACCATAGTGCTTCAGAAGTCTCCACAGTGTCTCTGTCCACTTTTCAAAGTCAACAAAGTTGATATACAATGGTGAGTTCCATTCAACTGACTGTTCCACAATTATTCTGGCGTTGCAATTTGATCAGTACGATCTATTTTAAGCCTGCCTGCTCTTCTCTCACCTTTTGTCAGTGATGTCCTTTATCCTTTCCAAAAGGATACGGTTGAAAACTTTTCCTGGAACTGATAGAAGATTGATACCTCTGTAGTTGTCGCATTTGCTAAGGTCCCCTTTCTTGGGAAGCTTAATGAGATGGCTCTCTTTCCATTCTGAAGGAACAGTTTCCTCTGCCCAGATTCTTTCAAAGAGTGGATACAACATCTCCACTGATGTATTCAGGTCTGCTTTAAGGGCCTCTGCCGAGATGTTATCCGTCCTGCCGCTTCCCATTTTCATTTGGATGATGGCTTTCCTGATCTCCTCCTTGCTCAGCTTTTCACAATTGATTGATAGATCTTCATTGGCTGGCTCAATAATTGGAGGTATTAGAGGTGATGGTCTATTTAGAAGTTCTTCAAAATGTTCCACCCACCTTTTCAGTTGATGTTCTATACTATTGATGGTTTTCCCTTGCTTATCTTTAACAGGTCTCTCTGGCTTACTGTACTTTCCTGAATGTCGCTTGGTGATATCATACAACATTTTTGTGTTACCACTGTAAGCTGCCAGTTCTGCCTCAACTACCAACTGTTCCACATAATTATTCTTATCTATTTTAATGCATCTTTTGACCTCTCTGTGGGCATCTGCATATTCTTCTTGGGCCTTGCTCTTTGAAGCTCTAGTTTTACTGTTATTTACTTTTGCCTTCTTCCTCTTTCTGTCTTCTATCTTTACCAGTGTTTCTGCAGTGATCCACTCTTTCTGATGATACTTTTTAGGTCCCAGTGTCTCTTGACAAGCTAAGTCTACAGCCTTTTTCACATTCTGCCATGAGCTGTTTACTCCACCCTCCTCAACCAGTTCTTGTAGCACTTCAAATTTGTTCTTCAGTGCAATGTTGAACTGTTCTTTTGTCTGAGAATCTTTCAATAGATGAACATTGTATTTGATTCTCCTAGATGACTCTTGAACCTGGGTTCTTTTAAGCTTTAGCTTCAGTCTAGCCACCAGCAAGTGATGGTCAGATGCTACATCTGCCCCTCTTTTCCCTCTGACATCTTGTAATGTTCTTCTAAACTTTCTACAGATGCATATGTGATCTATCTGGTTTTCTGTTGTATAGTCAGGGGAGACCCATGTATTTTTGTGTATCCGTTTGTGGGGAAAAATGCTGCCGCCAATGACCAAATTGTTGAGAGCACATAGATCAACAAACCTTTCACCATTCTCGTTGATTGTTCCCAGAGCATGTATACCCATGATTTGCTCATATCCTATGTTACTGGATCCATAGTAAGGTCTTTGTCTGGGTAGGTCTCGAGGATCTGCTGCAGTCTTTCATAAAACTGATCTTTATCTTCCTCTTCACTGTCATTAGTTGGTGTGTAGCACTGGACCACATTCATTGCAATTTTCTTCTTCTTTGTATGGCATGAAGCTGTGATGATCCTGGGGCCATATGCTTCCCATCCAATCAGGGCTCTCTGGGCCTGTTTGGCCAACATAAGACCAACCCCTTGGGAGTGAAGTGCTTCACTGTCCTCATGTCCAGAATAAAGCAACAACTCTCCTGTAGATAATCGACACTGACCAGCCCCTGTCCACCTTGTCTCGCTGATTCCCAACAAACTCAAGTTGTTATTTCTCATTTCTGCTGCCACTTGGGCTGCCTTGCTTAGCTCATACATGGTCCTGACATTCCATGTGCCAATGTTTATTTTCCTGGTAGAGAAAAACTTCATAAATCTTCCATTTGAAGAACTCTCCTCTTCCAAGACAAGATTGTCTGTGTTTCCTGTAGTTGGTGTTTTTGTAGCAATTTGTTTTTTACGGGATGGGGTTGCTAACCAACCCTCCTCCTTTTGAGTTGGGAATCATACTAATGACTGGAAATGTCAAATAACAATCATTGCCATAACATACAATTTCAGCTCGTGAAAATGTGATTTCATTATTTAATAATGTTAAATCTTTATACCTTAGTTTGGAGGTACTGGTGTTTCCAGGAAGGGAAGTATGTTTTATCTGGCTTTCCTCATACATACATTGTGTCTCTGCCTTGGCAAGTACACGTCCATCCTTAGTTTTCAGTCCTCAGGCAGAGAGTATTGAGAACACTCCCTACCTAACACAGTGAACTCATGCCTATAGTTATGTCAATCATTTTGGTGAATAAAATAACTTATTAAAAATTACACACATAATAAACTCAGCATTTAATGCAATGCGTCTATACTTAGAAGTAGTCTGAAAAGGATGATGTGAGCTGGAGATGTTATTAATCCAGATGTTTAATGCAAACTACAGAATGTGTCTCGTTTTATAACTGTTAGAGTGCTTCCAGGGACTGAATGTGCCAGGATGACATTTTTAATACTTATTATCAAGAATGCCTGAAAAAGAAACAGTTCCAATTTTTCATTTTTGGACCCTAAAAATTCACCTCAGGACTAGGCTAAGTCATCTGTGGCAGATGTATTTACCTCATACAAAGAAATAATGACAAATCATAGACTGTGTTCCTCTTCATTTATACATGGCTAATGAGTCAATGATATTTTTTGAGGGGAACTGTGGAATTTCTGGGGGATTTTGTCAAATCTCTGACACACACATGCTTACACACACACACACACACACACACACACACACACACACACACACACACACACACACACACACACACATGCACACACATGCACACACACACACACACACACACACACACACACACACACACACACACACACACACACACAAACAGGCACACACACAGACACGCACACTTACACACACACTTTATTCTTTTTATATAACACACATTTATTTTCACATTGGAAAAACATGGTTTCACTGTTTCAGCAGCTGGAGTGCTTGTGGAGTAATGTTACAGAACTTAACATCCCCATCAGTAATGGTGTTTGGAGTAATGTTACAGAACTTAAAATCCCCATCAGTAATGGTGTTTGGAGTAATGTTACATAACTTAACATCCCCATCAGTAATGGTGTTTGGAGTAATGTTACAGAACTTAACATCCCCATTAGTAATGGTGTTTGGAGTAATGTTACAGAACTTAATATACCCATCAGTAATGGTGTTTGTCACCTTTTCCCTACAAGAGCTTCCTGTTAGGTTGCCATCTAAGGATCTTATTAATGTACTTGGCATGCTCCATGATGATGATGATCACTGGTCCTTGGAATAAAGATGTCAGACTACATTTAACTATTATGATGACGTATGTTTCAACAGAGATTTTAGAATTTAAATATGTTAAGACTATTTTCATACTTTGTTACAATGGTGGTTGTGTTTGTAGAATTACTGAATTCACACTTCTCAACTGTGAACTTTAAAGTGTTACCAAAAGGAAGAAATATGACTATTTTTATTGTACACTTATCAAGCCAACAAATACATGATCCCTTTTCATTAATACCAAAGGAGTTTTGGTAAGAAAAAGTAACTACTTAAAATGCACACCCACATTCACTCACGCGTGCACATACACTCGCGTACGTACAAAGAAACACAGAATAGGCACTTATAAAAATGAAAAAAAAAAAAAAACAAATACAAGAAGCCTCCACGGTGGTGCAGTGGATAGAGCTGTCAACTCACAGCAAGAGGCTCCCTAGTTCAATTCTCAGCTGACGTGCCTTCTGTGTGGAGTCTGCATGTCCTCCCTGTATTTGCGTCGGTTTCCTCCAGGTGTTCTGGTTTCCTCCCATTCCAAAGACATGCAGTAGGTAGATTGGACAATCCAAATTGGCCATGGGTGTGAGAGTACGTGTGCGTGTGAGTGTGGTGTGGAAGAACTACCACAGCAGGGCTAGCCATACAGTGGTGTAAAACTTGGATCTAGATGATTGTCACTGTTGAAGTGACACCCTGACCCCATGTGCAAAAATTAGAAAAAGGGTTATTGATTGCTGGATTGTCAAACTGCAATAATGCTCTTAAGGGTGGGCAATACATGGAAACAGCACATCTTTCGACCTTCTCAGGGTATGGAGGTTCTCCATATGTGACATCATGCCACAGAACACCCTAGTGTGGTCCTGTGTTTTACCATAATGCCTATACTGTTGGGCATTATTACTTATGTGACACTGAATTATTTAGAATTTCCTTAAATAGAAAATATAGCTAAAATTTGTTGGTTAAAATAATCTAAGTTGTACAAAGGACTGGAGAACTCTGACAGTAAACATAATTTTTCAGACTGTACTTTGGCATTCTTCATATAGATGGTTATGATCAGATCTCTAATCATAACCAAGTTATTATGTCTACTAAACAAGGATGTCAAGAAATTTACCTCAATATTAAAGTTAAGTGCAGCTCAAGAAGTGCATTCTGATATTGTCAAGAACACGTTAACAACTGAGTTATGATTGGAGAGACCTAATTATAATTCTTTTTAGTAGATGGAGCTTTTGATGCTTTTTACAGAAATGTGCAAAGAGTTTTAGAGCTTTTTAAAGCTGCAAAACACTTAGTACTGCCACGCATTGCCACATTTATTTATGTGTGTGTGTGTGTGTGTGTGTGTGTGTGTGTGTGTGTGTGTGTGTTCGCATGGGTGCATGTGTATGTGTGATAGTGATGTGTATTACAGCTTTTAAAGCTGTTTTAGCTTCTGTTGCAGGTCTGTAGTGGCCAGCACTGGCTCCTATTATGCTTTAGTATGAGACTAGGAATTAACAGCAATGACAGGTGCTTAACAAAAGTTTGTTAACCACCCTTTGTAACATCAGAAAGATGATTACTATATTATTGTTTTCATGAATTCGGAGTGAAATTGCAGCACTTCATGCTCTACATACAAGTTAATAATGTTAAATTGGTATTTAGAAGCAGGAAATAATTTTCAGTAATAAAGCTACAAAACATTTAATGCATTTAAACACATATTGCAGACTTGATAATTATTTTTTCATGCAAGAATGCTACGAGGCAAACATGAATTCAGGCATATCACAAGTAAAAGGAGTTAATAACTCACCCCAACATTAAATATAATTCCATAATCATTGTGAAACCAATGATTAGAATAGGTCCATGACACATTTTAGGAAAATGAAGGAAGTGAAGAAAAATGTAGATATGTATGTTTTATCATTTATTTAAGTAAGTAATCAGGATTGGCATAAGACCATTTTTTGTTCAGGCTCGGGCTATCATAATCTTTGGTCTTTGTTATAAAGGCAACATGTTTTTTTCTTCCTGAGGGCTATGTCACCTGTGCTCCAACAAACTGAGGCTGCCCTCTGCGACCTCTAGGAAAGTTCAAAAAGGTGTCACTGGTCACCAATTTGATGGATCTGGTATATCTGTGTGTGTGTGTGTGTGTGTGTGTGTGTGTGTGTGTGTGTGTGTGTGTGTGTGTGTGTGTGTGTGTGTGTGTGTGTTTTGTAAGGCATATTACAGACTTCAGTAAAAGCCTGTTTCTTACTAAGTTATAAATCTGATTGCAAAAAGTTACCCTTTCTAAAGGCAGTGCTTGACTGCTATGCATAGGTTTTAAATGTATGAAAACATAAGGTGTCTTATAAACTTCTGTTGTATATTGCTAAGATTGTGGAAGAAAAAAATTCACAAGCACTGATTCATCCCTTAAAAAGCCAAGAAGAAATTCTCCAAATCTGTGGTCATTGTTTACCTCACTTCAGGGATATCAAGGCAGTACCTACATAAAAGACTATAGAGCCTAGATTAATACAATAAACAGACTGTAAGCGTTTTGAAAAGCAGAATAAGACTTCACTTATTTAGCTGAAAAACTGAGAATTGTACATTCTGTAAATGTATTATAAATGAGGGTCAGACACCCATACTGCTAGAACATTCTCTCCACTTTTTGTACACATAGTAATTTACATATTAGCAGTTAAATAGCAATGCAGCATTACAACTTGTAGTTTGAACTCGTAAGTTTAATGCAGGAGCATTTATGAAATATATCTCTTTTACAAATATGCAAAATCATGCTGTAAGGATTGGTGGAATGCATTTCAATGGCAGTATTCCAGGGGTAAAGCCAAATAAAAAATTGGCATCTCTGAGTTTTGGATTTAATTAAATATTGCAGAACGTTTCTATGGTTCTTTTCTTTGCTAAATGTATTCCAGGAGTAATAGGGCAGCTGAAGGATTAATCATATCAGGAAGCACAATTTATTGCATTTTTACTGCAGCATTTGGATGAAATAGACTGGCCATGGTTCTAGGTTCTACTTACACTTTGGTGTGTATATATGGTTTTTAACAATAGACATCTGGCCAGTTTCAGGCATATATATATATATATATATATATATATATATATATATATATATATATATATATATATGTATATATATATATATATATATATATATATATATGTATATATATATATATATATATATATATATATATATATATATATATATATATATATATATATATATATATATATATATATATATATATATATATATATATATATATATATATATATATACAATCTACACATAGCCAACAAATGATTTGGCACTGAGGAAATGGGCAGCATCTCTATAAATTGAAATTCCTCAGTCTTTATAACAAATAACAATGAAAATGCTGTTGCCTATCTGGTAATTTTCATAACTGGTAAAACAGGTAGTTAGGGAAAGTCTTTCATAGACAGTACTATTTGGGGGAATTGATGAGTATTGTCTGGAAGCTAATGCAGAAGACTATGCTGTTAATGAACTACTTCCTGTAGTCCAGGGTTTGATTCTCTCAGACTCCATTTGCCTACTGCCGACTTTCAACAAGTCATTTAACCAGACAGCACTCCCAGTTAAGAAATAAAATAAAATAAACAATAACAATTAATATTCTGTACAGTATATCGGCATCACAGTGGCATGTTACTGTGCAGGTACAGGGAAAGGAGAACCACATAGCTAAGGGAAAGTGTAAACTTCATTATCTAACCTGAAAATGGTGAGCAAGGCAGCAGTGTGCTGTGAGGAGTTGGATCCGGATATTGTCCTAAAATGAAGTAGATAAATTGTGCTGTTTTACTGGGACAATATTGTACAACACAGCATTTGAAATGCTGATTGCAGGATAAAAGAAAAATTACTACATCTTTAAGGGAGATATTTTAATCTTAAATGTGAAACTAGGATAGGAAATTCCTGAACATATTAATAGACAAACATACATTTAAACAAATGTTTGAACGTCTGGATTATGTAGCTGTACCCATGTTTGATACTGATTAAGTGTGAGCACTTTATATCCAGCATTTCAGAAGGAAGATGGAAGGTGCTCCAAAAATAGTTTGCTGTGGTACTTCTATATTTGCAAGCATTACCTACCAGAAATGCTAAAGGCAGTATGGCTTTAACATTTTCAGTTTTATGAACGTTATAGCCATGCTTTAATTTCAGTTTGTAAGCCTTGCAGTTTTTTGCTGTGTGCTGTTGGAAAGAAATATTGGAAAGTTTTGTTTCTCACATTGTTTGGAATGCTTTTCTTACTGTAGAACAGAATGTTTATAGTGCTAACTCACAGATGTAAACATCGATAAAAATGACAACAAAGAGAAAGGACGTTTTAATCGCTTTGGTGCACAAACTAACATTTTTTAATTACATGTAGTAAAGGTAATCATGTAGTCTGGCAGCAATAATGTGGATAACGTGCTGAGCTTTGAAACATTTATGAAAACAGACTAGGCTACATGATACACAGTGCTTTATCAGCACCGATTACATCATCTTGTTTTACACATTACAGATACTGAGCAGACTTATAAATCTGTTTGGGTTTGTTTTGTATATTACTGCAAAGTTAAAGCTTTAAATATTTATCCAGTTGTCATAGTCCAGGTAGGCTAGATGATTAGTAATTTCAAGAGCTAAAGCTAAATTTGAATTGACTGCACAGTTTGTGACCTTGTTTGATGAATAAGTTTTATAAGAAATACAAGTCTCTGCAGGTTTACTCAGCTAAGAAACATTCATCTCATGTTATCATTACACATGCTTTGAATAGCTGGTATTATTAGCAGCAGAGCATGGAGAGACTGGAGCTATGTTAATAACTAAGTTAATGATACCTGGCAATATTTGTCCTTCCCTTCAGGGCAGGAAGCTCATCTTGATCTGCATTTTAGGTAGTCTGACATTCATGCTTAATACGATGAGGATGAGATAACTGAAACATACCATAGCTGAGACTAAAGTTATGATTATGCATACTACTCGAAGACCCTTTACCATTTCCTGTTTTGCTGTTACAATCTGAACTTTCACCGTTCTTCTGAATGCTTTCATTAGTAAATGCATGTATCATATGGGAAGCCTTACACAGCTGTGTATTTACATATCTGACACAGATTTAGTGTCATGTATGTGTATGTCATAGATAAGTATTTCAAATATATGCAGGAGCAAAAAGGTTCTAGGGCAGCTGTGTAAAGAACTTTGGGAAATGTAGTTTTGTCCTAACCAAAATAATTACAATGGTATTCACACACAATTTTAAAATATACTTTTTGTTGGTGGGTGACACTGTCCCTGCAGGAGCTCTGCCTCTTCACCCACAAACATTTTATAACCAGCTCCATGGTTACTACACCTTTGTGAAAAATAGAATTTCCACTTTGAGTGACCTTGGATGATGAATTTAAATTCTGGGTTCCCATCCAAAGTTTTAGTTTCATGCAAGTATTTCTCAAAATATTATCCAGCTGCTAAGAAAAGAAAGGTGTAATAGTGAAGAGATTGTAGAATGTGTGGTTATTCCTATTGCACCATAACCATACTCCATTCATTTATTCGATTTATGTTTTCCCCTTCCACAGATGCATTATTGGTTGTATTCAAGAGTAGGCCAGGTTTCTTCATTTATAGTAAATAATCCCTAGACAAAAATTACTAATAACCAACCACTACATGAGTTATTGTTTTCTTTTCAGATTATTGTCTAATGCTTTGAATGGCACTTACCCCTCTCACTGGGTTGTTTACCATACTGCTGCCTGGCCTAGACAATGTTTGTGTTGATTCATGCATCATCAATATTTTTGGATTTTATAAAGACTGACAATATCAGAAACACAAATGCTGATGAATACTTTCAAATGGAACTGAAAAGTCTGACTTAGGAATAATAAATAAATTCTTGCATGTCTATTGGTCTATAAGGGGACCCTCATTGGTAGGTCCTGTGACTTTGTGATCCTGTCTATCAATCAAAAATTATTTTTTTTCCGAAGATCCTGTATTCACCAACACTCTATTTGCACAAGAAATTAAGTAATACACCAGCTGTAAAGATTGTGCATAATCCTCAGATCTACCCATTCAGCCCAATCACATAGGAAGCACACTTCTTGGAAAACAATACATTTGGAAACTGTTATCAAATAATGTACAAGTATACATGTGTCCATGTTACAAGGAACTCCAGCACCTGAAGCTGGATGAAGAGCCCATATATGCACATAGAGACAGTGAGTGTGACCCTAAAAAAGGGACTCTTCATGGCTCAACTTATATGGCAAGAATATAACTGTTACACTCTATCACTGGTGACCCTCCATCATGGGTCTGTAAAAGAAATGAATTATAATCATTAAATGCAGCAACGACGAAGAAGCTAAAGGGCAGACAAAAGAGAAGAGATTCAGAAGAGTGAGTCTTGAAATAGAGATGTATCAAAGGATAGAATTGTAGCAGGCTCATCTAGTGGCTAGTGCTATTGCTGATTTGACATCGTACAACCCTAAGATGAAGACCAAAAAATAGGTTTATTTCCCCAATCTGGCACTCCTTAACTAATTAGCAAGCCAGGTACCAGGTCTGTTCTACCCAAGCTACACCAATCAATTCTAAGTTGAGGGAAAAAGGGTCCTTTTCTTCAGAACTAAAAAACAGTTTCTACTTTTAAAAATTATGGCAAACCACTTGCTATAACTTATACATCACAGTAAGTGCTAACATGCTTCAGTGCTGACCGCAAAAGCAGTATATTAAAATACAAGATAAAAATTGCAGAAGGAGGCATGAGATACATAAAACACCTTCTATTTAGTTCAACAAAGAACCCAGCAATACTGGCCGATATGGATGCCAGTGCTACACTACTGACCAATTAGATGGACTGATCGCTGCCCCTCTTGTCACACCCTTGCTATGCCTCTGCCAAAGGAAGGTACACTCCTACAGCTGCAGCTCAGAGAGTAATGCTTGGTGAAGGTGTGAATGAGTATCGAGTGGCTATGGGCTATGGCACAGATGTCTGCAATGATGTTTTCCAAATATAAGTGACAGAAAGAGCCACTTCTCTAGTGGGGTATAATCTGGCCAGGAATTGTTTCAGTGTGATGAGCTCTCAGATGGAAATAAGCAATACAGTGCCAATCCACTTGAAAAAAAAGGTTGGTTTGTTGACTACCAGCCCCTCCTTCCTAGGATGAGGTGCTCAAGCTTCATATATTAATGTACCTGACTCAGGCAGGAACAAAGCTGATGATGCACATTCAGAATGTAAAGGCTCTGTCTTATCTACTTTCCACCCTGTCAAAAAAGAAAAAAAAACAGAGATGAATAGAATGGTGCAGGAAAGGTTCAGAAATCGCTTTCAGTAGATAGCGTGGGTAGGTCCTCAGTGGTTCTGTGCACATAAAGGACTGCAGTGGTGAGATCCTGTGAGCAGAGGTGATGGTCACCAGGCAAGGCATTGTATAAGATATGAATTTATTGCTGCAGAATGAGTGGGTAAATACGTGGGATGGGTGAAGCCACTAGTCATAAAGTTCAAATTCCATGGATGAGAATACTTCTTAAAAGGTGGAACGAGATGAATAACTCCTTTGAAAAACTGCTTGATGGGCCGATGCCCAACAATCCACAGCCCACACTCTTGCCATTCTTCTTGACCACGGCATAACTGAGGTTCAAATCATACCAGTGTCTGTGATAGGTTAGAATAACGATCTGGAGCAGCGTATTGCATACTTCTGCCCAAATAGAAACAAAAGGGAAAAAAAACTAACTTGCAAGCATACGTCAGCTGAGTGGAAGGCTCATTGGAAGCTTAAGGTATATTTAACACCACAGCTAGGAGATCCAATAAGAACACATGGTCTAGCTCAGCAGTCATCTTAACCATGGGGTGCAGCCTTGGCTAGGACTTAGAGATTTTCTTATATCACCAGGGTTTGACAGCCTAAGGCACCCTTCTTGGATGCCATAGAGTGTTTTATTTTTTTTTTTTGTTTTTGGTTTATCTTTCCTGAAGTTTGGGATGTTGCTTATAATCAGACGGAGAAGAAGGAGGGAGGGGAATACAGGAATTTTTCTTTATACTTGATATAGAATGCATCCACAGAGCAAAAAATATGCATTACTATATTTTCCCATGTAGCCAACAGGTAAGTTTTTGGAGTGAGTGACCTCCTGATGATTCCAGCACAGTATGTTTTCTGAATGGTTTCTGGATCCATATGGATGTATTTTTCAGGACTATATCTGAAATCCACGAAGATGAAAATTTAGATGTGATTAATTGAAGTATATACCAGCTTGGAAACTGTTATATCTCAAGAGTATTCACTCTTTTACAAGATAAAGCAGTGCACATTACAGGTCCTTTGAGGACTTGAATCTGGGCCTTTCACAAGCCATTGGAGAGGTCTTCATCACTTATCTGGGGAATAAATTAAGCCCTTCGAGATACGGCTTACTGTGGCCACATCCAGAGTCCACTGCTCCCTGAGATCTGAAGGAAAATTATAAATCTTTCACTCAACCAATTTCTTTTTGAAAAGTTACACAAGTTACAGACTGATTTTATTAAAGCCAAAAGCAGTCTTCTTCATTTGCTGAGCTCATCTGTATGCTAATGTGTGGACTTATTTTCACTAAGGTGTGAGATCTGTCCCACATTGCTCAACTCCTACCCTCAATTTCCCAGCCACCCCTGTATACTCCAGTAAATAACGCCTGATCTTTGCTTACTTAAATACCCATTTCCACTGTCCCTTAAACTCACATCACCACATATAAAATGCATCTTATCTCCTCTCACATTACTACTAATTGATAATGTCAATGCCTCACTCGCTCTCATACAAGTACACTTATTCGATTAACTTACATATATGTCTATATCTATCTATAGCTATATATATATATATATATATATATATATATATATATATATATATATATATATAAACATACATGGACTGTGCAGTGATGCAGCAGTTGTGTTGTCGCCTCATAGCAAGAGGTTCTCCAGTTTGATTCTCGGCTGGAGTGCCTTCTGTGTGGAGTCTGCATGTCCTCCCTGCATTTGTGTGTGGTTTCCTCTGGGTGCTCCAGTTTCCTCCCATGTTACAAAGACATGCATCTGGAGCATTTCTCCCTGAGCCTCCACTTTAAATTGGCTTTGTTCCAAGTTGGACTTTTCCCAGTAAATAAATGTTAAATAAATAAATAATAAAATAAAAAAAAAAAACTTCAAAATTTAGAAGTAGACCCACGTGTGTGTGTGTATATATATATATATATATATATATATATATATATATATATATATATATATATACACACACACATGCATACATACATAGTCACATACACAGTGATCTACCCTTTGATACTACTCCACATGAACTTATTTCTTCTTGCCACTTACCCAAGTTCACCAACTCCAAACACTTACAGTCTGACAGTCCAAACAAGACTTCATCCAAAACTATAACTCCCATTCATCAACCACTCTCCCAGTAGCTCCTTTCTAACTACCTTCTTCAACAAATTCCCATTATATATATATTCCACCACTATCCTGCCCCACCGTCTGGTTTTTATTCCTATACATTTTAATCAAAATCATATATCTCACTAAAAACTCAAAAATCTTCATTCAAGCAAGCTACTAGAAATATCATACTATTTCTTGAAGGAAATATTGAGTCTAACCCAGGACCCTCAACAACCTTTACTAATCACCATTACTACCCCATCCATACCTTGACATCCTCCCTCTTCAACAGCCATAGCATCAAATAGAAACAAAATCAACCTAGTGCCTTTATTTTACAAGACAATTCAAACATCCTAGCAATCAGGGATTCCTGGTTTAATTAACATTCACCAAATTTCTAACACTTCCTCCCCCCATACACCTGGGTAAATGATGCCAGAATAGGCAAACAAATAGGAGGAGGAGCACTAATTCTTTATAAAAATAACCTAACCCAGTCATTGCTCAAGGAAACACCACTTCTGACTCCAGTCCTAAATGTATTCTCCAAAAGTTATTCACCAACAAAGACAAACTGCTACTCGGTACAGCCTGTCACTATCACCATCCTTAAGCAAATTTAAAGCGCTCATCAAGAACATCATGGTTAAATGCCTTCAAAAACATAACATCATTATTCCAGGAGGCTTCAGTCTTAGTTTTCCTTGATCCATTTCCTCCAACATCTGTCATTTCCTAGCCGACCATGAGCTTCTACAACTTATAACAGAACCCACTAGATACAATCTGAAAACTTCCAAACTCTCTACACTGTACTTCCATATTATTAACATCCCCATCTCCATTTCCAAAATAAGCATTCTTTCACCTCCCACGAGTGATGACTGTCCAATCACAATCACAAACTACTACCACCAATCCTAAAATCCTGCAGGCACCAATCCAAAATGGACATTGACAAGCACAAACAATTTCTCATTTCCCACAGTTTGGACCATATACTCTCACAGGATGGTCTCAACTCAGCTGTATCAAACAGAACTAACTTTCTTCTTCAGCTGCAAGATAACTACTTTCCCCATATTCCCAGACTATACAAATCCCACTGAAATTATTAGCTGTCCATCAAACTAAAGCACTTTCTCAGTCTTACAGATGAAGCTCGGCACAAGTGGAATTTTAGACAACTGTGTCTCTTTTGTAACTTTACACAAACTTGGTGAACAGACCATCCATAAACACAAAAACAAACTCAAAAAAAAAAAAAAAACAACAAGCTACTCTCTTTCACCCTCCAAAACATTTAGGGAAAGAAGTTAACTTCCTAGCTGGAGGAAGAAGGAACATGGTTAACAAACTTAATTCAATGCAGTAAAACAAACTTTCCACAGAGGACTTCTGAATAAATGTAGCAACCTCCCTTTGCTGAACTCCTAACCCCACCAAGAGCCTTAACCTCCCACTCCACCACCATTTGTCCCCCTCTTCTATTTCAAACGTATTAAGTCTGAAGAAATCTCAACTCTACTCAGCAATATTCCCACTGACATCCCCTTAGATGTGACAACTGATACCCATGATTCCTATATCATTGCAGAGACCACCTCTTACTTCCTCTCACCTATATATGCAATTTTTGTCTCACAACACTGTGACAAACATTTGGAAAACTACTCTCATTTCCCCATTACAAAAGCAAATCAACTCAAAAGATACCTCTCAGTTCCATGCTGTTTCCATTCTGGCAATACTAGTTAAACTATTAGAAAAAAAGCCCACAGCCACCCCTCAAAGAACATCTAATAATGCCACTTCCTTTCTTTCAAACAGCATGGATTCTGGCCAGGTAAAAGCACAATAAAAGCTCTCAGCCTAAAGACATCCTACTCAGCACCAAAAAGCCTTCTCACGGGGGCCCTATTTATAGGCCTCACAAAAGCTTTTGACCTCACTGACAACTTTCTCTTCTTAAACAAATTAACTGCGATCAGAATCAGCCCTGATGTTATGCCCTGATTTGTAAACTTACTAAAAGACAGGTACTTCTGTATGAAACTAGGACCAGCCCAATTAGACTCCACCACTATTGCCAGTCGAGTGCCACATGGATCCATTCTGGCTCCTCTCCTCTTCTCCCATATTCATTAAAAACCTCCCTTCAGAACTTTCTCATTTCTTACTCATCCTCTGCAGATGATGTGGTCTTTTATTGATCATATCAATCAAACTTTCTTATTTAGTCCCACCTTCAATCAGACCTACACACACTTCACCAATGGATCATCATAAAACTACTGCTCAAGTTAGATAATTCTAAAACTATGCTTTTTGTAACACCTCAAAAAAATCAAGCAAGCACTCAAACCCAGACCTATCTCACACCTACACAATCAGGCTATACACAAACCCAGACCTATCTCACACCTACACAATCAGGCTATACATGCAACAAATGCATGCAAATATCTAGGAGTCAGGCTTGAACAGTCTCTGAACTTTGGGCACCACATAAACAAAGTAAAAACAAAAAATAAACTCTCTCCTCTTGCAGGCCAAAAAGAAATCTCCTTTCATATCCCAACAGGTAGAGCAGCCACTGGGAAAGGCATCCCCTGTCACAACTGGAATACAGGCTACACATCTTTGCTTCTGTCTCTAGGAAAAATACCACCTCCCTCCAGACAACCTCCAACAGTATCTGCTGTTTCATCAGAAACTTACCTCATAGTGAGCACCACTACCTCATTATAAAAGAAGCCAGTGGTTGTCCATTAAACAAAGAGCTGACATGCTTCTAGGATCTCATGTTTATAATCTACTCAAACTCCAAACATTTACCCTTTTGGCAGCAAAGCTTCAGGAAAATACTAAACATACAGCCTCAG
The DNA here is from genome assembly GCF_019279795.1 of Protopterus annectens. Lineage (NCBI taxonomy): Eukaryota > Metazoa > Chordata > Ceratodontiformes > Protopteridae > Protopterus > Protopterus annectens. The sequence continues at coordinate 377,329,791 of NC_056751.1, read as the reverse complement.
AAATTACAATCCACTCCATTCTTTAATATCCCTACAACCAAACTTCAGTCCATTGTTCATGCCTTCTCCACACAGGCACCCATTCATTGGCAAGTTCACCCTGATGGCCTCAAGGTAATTGACACATACCAGAAATTCAGAGTTCAACTCAGTAAAACACCTACTTAATCAAGCCAAGTGTTCCTGCCTTATTACCTCGTATATCACTTACCCCGCTAACTCTGCCACTCTGCTCCCCCTGCTGGGCTCTTTTTGCGCAAGTCAGGATGCTGTGTAGCTAGTGTACATAAAGTGTGAATATCTTGCAATGTTGTGACTCATTTATCCTTATAAACTATCATGAATATAGTACCACGTTCTTCTCTATATAATTACTATGACAAGACATCTTTGCACTGTACTACCCAACAATTTCTGAAGAGAATTTCAGTTATACCTGTGTTAGCTGCACGCCTGTTAATTATGTATTCACTTATTTATCCTTTGTTAAATGGATTAGTCACACTAGACTGGCGGCCTGTTTTCAGAGGGGAGACCAAGGTGCCGTTTACACTACTAGAGGAATTTTGGCCATCTCATAAGGGAATTTCCACTACTCTTTTCAATAGGTGCCAAGGGATCTTTTACATCCAACTGAGCTACTGGCTGCTCAAGCAGATAGAATCTCAGTTTAACATCTCATCTGAAGGAGGACACACTCAGGAGTGCAGCACCACCCCTTAGGCTGCACTGCAGTAGCAGCAATCCATTCACCTAGTAAGTGAATAGAACCTACAGCCTTCTGCACCAAAGATATTTGTGCTACATGTTGCACCACTGACATTGCATGTCAGTTATATCTTTTGAATGCATGAAACTTATTACATGTGTACATGTGTATATTTCTGTCCCGTAGATATACAGATATATATATATATATATATTTATAGATATATATATATATATATATATATATATATATATATATATATATATATATATATATATATATATATATACACACACACACACACACACACACACACATATATATATATATATATATATATATATATATATATATATATATATATATATTTTTTTTTTTTTTTTTTTGCTGTGATTGTTTTATTTTGTGAAGCATTTTGTATTTCACCCAAGCTGTATCGGAAATTGGTCAGTCCTGATCAACGTACTACCCTGGTAAACAAACAAACAAATAATTATCCAAGGCATAGTAGATTTGAAAAAAAAACTCCCATAGAGAGTTGAAAATGACTGGCTGGACTGTAAAAAGGCTGGAATGGAGTGTCTGTCTTCTTAGGTGTCTTAAGTGGCACTGAAGCAAGGCTGCATGCTCACGAGTGACACAGGAATGTATTTATAACTTGATCCTACTGTGAAATGATGTTGCACAGCAGTGTTTTTGCTGTCATGTTTGTAACAATATGGGTGTTGGATCTGTATGACAGGTACTGCGTATGAAAGATAAAGGTAATTACAAAGTTTCCATCTCTGACATGTTGTGCCCCTGTATTTCATTTCATTTTGGTGATATAGATTCTGTGCTTTCTTCTAAGGCAATGATTTTTATTCAGAGAGATGACTTACTCAATCAGGATAACTGCATTACATAAATAGATGTGGAGTTCTTCAGCATTATTTTAGGTGTAAATGGTGATCATTCACCTACATTGAAGGACCACAGTGACAAACAACAGTGCACACTGACTGTATTATGTAGTAGGTTAATTCTGTGATATTAATGAGGAAATTAGAAATCAGAAAATTTATCAATGAATGGTTGGCCATGGAGTGGCAGCAATGGGGTATGAATAAAGAGTTTGAGTCAAGATAAACAAACAAGCACTTGAATTTGCTTATTCATGCTCAGCACTTGTTCAGAACTTGTTGTAAGCACTAAATAAGCTACAAATAACTACAGCACACAACCTTCCTCATTACCTAGAAAAAACAGTTTTTGTACTTACTTTCCTCACTTGCTTAGAGAAAAACAGCTCTTATACTCACTTTCCTCACTTGTTTTTTATTCAGACATGTTCAAGGGTCAGCTCCCAGAGTTCTCTCCTGTCTATCTGATGAATCTGGGCATCTTAGGGCAATGTAGCAATTGCCTCATGTACACAGATAACCCTATCCTCTTACCACCCAACACTACAATCTGTGAGAGCTGCACTTATCTAGCCAAACTGGAGGTAAAGCTCTCTCCAACCAAGACTGAACTTGACAGTCAAGAGGAGAAGGTAAACACTTGCAACACACCACACTCATCAAATAGTCCCACTAAGCCTACACCACCAAACTCCACACATAGAAACACAAAAACATTCGCAGAGGATCTCAATAATAATCTGGTCAAGCAACAGAGACATCAAAGAAGAAATGCAAGCATCCTCCACCCTCCCAACACAACCCAAATGACACACAGCCGACAGACTCAGTGTGCCACTCAACCACAGCCCATATGGCAAAACAACGTACCCAACACACTAGTCATAGGTGACTCTTTAGTCAGGCACACTGATGTCCCACTCACCAGGCTAAACAAGGAGAAGGTTACTGTCAGCTGCCTGTTGGGTGCCAGGATCCATCACATAACCCACACACTCAGGTCACTCTAGAACAAGTACAAATATGACTCTGTTATTATCCATGTTGCTGTGAATGACCTGAGATGTACCTCCCTGGACTACATAAAAAGAGACATGGAAGAGCTCTCCGATCTTGTAGCCCAGGCAGGTATGACCCTAGCTCTGAGTAGCATCCTGCCATTGCCCATAATGATACCATAGTACAAGGACAAAATGATTGACTTCAACAATTGGCTAAGCTTCTGGTGTCATTCTAAGGGGATCCAGTATCTGTCTGCCTGGGACGACATTGTCGACAGACCACAATGCTTTGCCAGAGATGGTCTGCACCTGTCATACCTGGGATTCCAGATACTGGCTAAGGCTCTTGCCACTCCTTTAGTGCCTTTTTTAGGCAAGGTTCAAATGAAAAATTCACCACTGTAACAGGAACAGGCAAGCAAGAACTGAGAGTAATGCTACTCAATGCTAGAAGTCTAAATATCAAAATGCATCCCTTCGAGGCACTCCTTAAAATGGAGGATATCGATATCTGTGCAGTGACTGAGACCCGGTTCAAGGCTCCAGAGAGCACCGCTGCATTACCAGGCTATAACTTATACCACACTTTTTGGCCATCTAACCTGGATCGGAACACCAAAGGCAGAGGTGTGTCCATATTGATTAAGGATATCCACACCCCCAGGCTAGTTGCTCAGCATAATGCATCCAAGGTTATCCAAGAGCAACTAACTCTAGGCAAAACTGCAAACCAAATTATAGCTTGATACAGATCTCCCACCATGCCCCAGGATTCCCACTCCTCTTTTTTTGATATACTGGAAAATATTAGGGTTCAACCAAACACCCTAATAATGGGCAATTTCAACTACCCCACCATTAACTGGGAAAACTACTCATGTACCAACTCCTTTGCTTAATGCTTTCTGGAATTCATAAATTCCAATGCCCTGGATCAACTTATCCACACCCCCACCAGGGGCAACAATATCCTAGACCTAATCATTACCAACATGAGTGACCAGTGTTCCATACCTGAAGTCAACTCCTCGTTGGTCATATCTGACCATAAGCTAATCATCCTTGATATCCACATCCCGCCCCCACCCCACATTAAGGAAACCATGGTAAAAAATTTCTCCAAAGCCAACTTCATGCTTCTTAAGACAGAAGTGGCAAACTCCATGACACCCTTGCAGATGGACAATACAGTTACAACTAGTGAATCCTACACGAATGCACTCTATAAGCACTTACACGAACGCATGGATTGTGCTATCCCAAACAGAACCAGGACACTATCATGCAAAAAAGGAAGCCAGTCTGGTGGTCCCCTGCCATAAACAAGCTCGACAACAGAAGGAAGAAACTGTTGCAAAAGAGAGTAAAATCCCATGAGTGGAGGAGCTCCCTGGTCAGCCTCAGTAAGAAGCTGGGATCCCTTAAAAGATCCTCCAAGGCTAACTATGAAAGCAAACTCGCCACTGATTCTAGGGACAACCACAAAACATTCTTTAGCTATGTCAAGAATCTCAATGGCAACACCCAGATCTGCTCTGAGTTGCAGCACAACGGCATGAAAATTACAGAACAAACTGATATTGACAACATCCTGGCAGATAGGTTCAGTGCTAACTTTACCCCTCTCTCACCCCCTAAAGGGCCCATATCTATACAGGAAGAATGCAGAGTCCCTGTAATCACAACTATGCAGGTAAAAACTACACTCTCTAAAGTCAAAAACACAGCATCCATGGGACCAGGCAACATCCCAGGCTACATTTTACATGAACTTCAGAATGAACTGGTTCCCTACCTAAGCACCATGTTCAATCATAGTCTCATGTCAGGCTTTGTGCCCACTAAAGGTGGAGGAGTGCCCATATTCACCAAGGATATTCACACCACCAGGTTAGTTGCCCAATACAATGCACCTGAAATTCTCCAGGTGCAACTAATACTAGGTAAGACTGCAATCCAAATTGTAGCTTGCTACAGATCCCCACCATGCCCCAAGATTCTCACTACACCTTTCTAAACATACTGGAAAATATTAATATACAACCAAACACCCTGATATTGGATGATTTCAACTACCCTGCCATTAACTGGAAAAACTACTTGTGTACCAACACCTTTGCCCAATGGTTCTTGGAATTCATAATCCTTAGTCCCACCAAGGGCTCCAGTATCCTAGACCTGGTCATTACCAACATGGGAAATCAATGCGCCACACCTATGGTCACCCCCTCAATGGTCAAGTTAGACCATAAGCTAATCACTCTTAATATCCACATCCCACCCCCAACCCCCAGTAAGGAAACCTCCATAAAAAACTTCTCCAAAGCCAACTTCATGCTACTCAAGTCAGAAGTTACAAACTTCATGACACCCATGCAGACAGGAACTGAAAGTTTGACTGCTGAGTCCTACACTAAGGCACTGTACGAGCACATCCACTCATGCATGAATTGTGCCATCCCAAATAGAACCAAGATGCTCTCCTCCAAAAAAGGAAGCCAATCTGGTGGTCCCCTGCCATAAACAAACTTTACAACAAAAGGAAGAAACTGTTGCAGAAAAGAGGAATATCCCAGGATGCAAAACCCTCCCTTACCAGCCTCAGTAAGAAGCTGAGATTCCTCATAAAATCCTCCAAAGCTAGTTACGAAAACAGAATTGCCAAAGATTCCAAGACAACCACAAGACATTCTATAACTATGTCAAGAATCTAAATGGCAATGCTCAGATCTGCTCTGAGCTACAACAGAATGGCATTAAATATACTGATCCCAAGGATATTGCCAATATCCTGGCAGATTGATTCAGTGTCAAATTCACCCCCTCTCACCCCCTAAATGGCCCATCTCAATACCGGAAGATTGTCAAATTCTGGTAATAATGGCCACACAGGTAAAAAACGCACTCTACAAAGCTTAGAATACAGCATCCATGGGACCATATGACATCGCGGGCTGTGTACTACATGAACTACAAAATTAACTGGCACCTCACCTAAGTGTCATGTTTAATCATACCCTCACCTCAGGCTTCATGCCCACTGAGTGGCGCACAGCTACAGTAATCCCCCTTCACAAGGGGGGATCCACCTTGGATCCCGGGAACTACCACCCCATCAGTCTGTTGAGCCTGATCTGCAAGGCCATGGAACGTATTATCATAGAACTTATAAACAAAGATATTGCCAACCTTCAAACACTGGACCCCACCCAGTTTGGGTTTGTGAAGGGCCACTCTTGTCTCCTGAACCTGATTGACTTCTTCGAATCAGTCTCCAGAGCTGTGGACTAGATTAAAGCAGTACACACAGTCTATCTGGACCTTGCCAAGGCCTTTGACACCATCCCCCACTCTAGAATCATAGATAAACTTACTAAGCTGGGCATTAATCTCTACGTCACTCAATGGGTTGCCAACTGGCTTACTGACAAAACCCACATTGTAAAAGTAGCTGACTCCAAATCCAGCTCCAGACAAGTAACAAGTGGAGTACCTCAGAGTTCAGTCCTGGGACCGCTCTTGTTTGGCATCTATTTCTCTGAAGTACAGGCCAACACTAAGGGATTCTGGCTAACAAAGTTCGCAGATGACTGCAAACTGGGAGCCATTACTGAATCCCCAAATGATGTGGATACTCTACAAAAGGGCCTTACAGAAACAGATGCTTGGTGCCAGAGCCATGGGCTCAAGCTCAATGCCAAGAAATGTATAGTTATCCCCTTTGGGAAAAAACATGTACTCGTGAAATACCACATAGGTGGCAGTACACTAAACACTGAAAGTGTGATAAGAGACTTAGGGACACAGGTGGACAGTGGTCTCACCTTCAATAACCACATCACCACAACAGTCAGGAAATCCTTCTATGTGGCACACCTCATCACTAAGGGCTTTTCATCCAGAAAAAAAGAGGTCATTGTCCCACTTTACTCATCCCTCATTAGACCCATTATAGAATACAGCACCCCATTTGGTATGTACCTTTCAAGACATCTGCAACAACTGGAAAGGCCTCAGAGATACCCCACTAAAAGAATCACAAGTCTAAAGCAGATGCTCTATGCTGACTGCCTTAAAAAACTCCAGCTATACTCTGTCACATATCATCTACTCCGAGGCGATCTCTGCTTAACATACAAGGCCATGTCAAACCCAGAGCTGTTGGACATGCTACACTTAAAGAAGTCCCAAACCCTCAGAGTCACATGCTCCAGGGATCAAAACCTTGCCATCACAATAAACAAAACATGGTGGAGGGATAGGTTCCTGACCCAGAGACTCCCCAGACTCTGGAATAGATTGCCCATACATGTCAAGCAGAATGCCTCTTTGGCCCTCTTCAAAAGGAGCCTTGATGATTGGATGGGAGAAAGGAAATTCACCCTGGGGATCACGTCAGTCGCCCTGCTAGGCAGGGGTCCAGGGAAGTAAATAGTGTGGGAGGAAATAGCCAGGGAATTGTTATGGCTAGGCTTGTATAGGCTCTAGGGCCGATAGCCTAGTACCAACCTATGAACCTATGAATGGAGCACAGCAACAGTTATCCCACTCCACAAAGGGGGAGCCACCACTGATCCCGGGAACTATTGCCCTATTAGCCTGATGAGCCTGGTCTGTAAGGCCATGAAATGTATCATCATGTAACTCATAAACAAAGGCATTGGTAACCTCCAAACTCTGGACCCCACCAGTTCAGTTTATGAAAGGCAGATCATCCCTCCTGAACCTAACCAACTTCTATGAGGCAGTCACCAAAGCTGTAGACAAGGGTAATGTGGTTCACAAAGCCTATCTTGACCTTGCCAAGGCTTTCGACACCATCCCCAGTTCTGGAATTATAGCAAAACTCACTAAACTAGGTATAAATCCCTATGTCACAAAATGGATTGCCAACTGGCTCACTGACAGAATCCACACTGTAAAAGTTGCAGACTCCAAATCTGACTTCAAAACAGTGACAAGTGAAGTACCACAGGGTTCAGTCTTGGCTTGGGACCTCTCCTATTTGGTATTTACTTCTCTGAAGTACAGGCTAACACAGAAGGCCTCTGGCTAATGAAGTTCACAGATGACTGCAAACTAGGAACCATAGTCAAGTCCCCAAATGATGTGGATATCCTACAGAAGGGCCTCACTGAGACAGATGCCTGGTGTCAGAGCCATGGCCTCAAGTTCAATGCCAAAATAGTGCATTGTCATCCCCTTTGTTAAAAACTCTGTACCCTTGAACTACCACATAGGCGACAGTCTACTTAATGCCGAATGTGTGATAACAGACTTTGGGACCCAGGTGGACAGTAGTCTCTCCTTTGATAATCACATTGCCACAGTAGTCAGAAAATCCTTCTACGTGGCACACCTCATCACAAAAGAGTTCTCACCCAGGAAAAAAGAGGTCATGTTTCCCCTCTACTTGACACTCATTAGACCCATTATAGAGTACAATGCCTCACAAGACATCTGCAGCAGCTGGAAAGGCCACAGAAGTACCTCACAAAGAGTATTACTGGCTTCAAACAGATGCCTTACACTGACCATCTCAAAAAAACTCCAGCTTTAGTCCATAACATATCACCTACTCCGAGGTTATCTCTGCTAACATATAAAGCTATGTTAAACCCCAGAGCTGTTGGACATGCTACACCTAAAAAAATCCCAATCCCTCTGAGCTACATACTCTAGGGACCTAAACCTTGTCACCACAATAAACAGGACATGCTGGAGGGATAGATTCCTGTCCCAGAAACTTCCCATACTCAGGAACAAGATACCCATCTATGTCAAGCAAAGTTCCTCATTAGCACTCTTCAAGAAAAATCTTGATGAGTGGATGGGAAATAGGAAATACACCCCAGGGGTCACTTCTTGTGGCTCTGCTTGACAAGGGCACAGGTAAATAACTTTCTTGGGTGGTGTATGCCAGGGAACCTTGTTGGCTAGGCTTACTTAGGCCCTTGGGCTGATAGCCTAGTACCTACCTATGAACCTATGAACCTATAAGCCAACTGGTTTATTTAATTTAGTGATGGTCTGAGCTAGTTTACATAAAGATTATCAGACAATATGAAAATGTATTCTGTGCTCCAAAGTAAGAGATTGTCAAAGAGTGTCTTAAATGTAGAAGAAAAGGCATGATAAGGTTCATATACAGTAGCAAGGTACAGATAATTTTCCACCTTATAGGTTCATAGATGTTTACTAGGATAATGGCCACAAGGGCCTTTTTAAGCCTAGTCATGTATCCCAAATCTCTGACAAGTTCAGATACCTTTGACTAGTGTAAGCATGGGCCTGGGAGATGAACCATTTATAGGATACCTGTGTCCATTAGAGACATAGTTGCCAGACCAGGGATGAATTTCTGGTTTCCCATCCAATTGTCCAAGTTGCACTTCAATTGGGTTGGAGGGAACTCTGCTTCATGTGGATGGGGAGCCTGTTCCATAGACAGAGTAGTCTCTGGGATACATACCTATCTCTCTAGCAGGTCCTATTTATATCACAGGCAAGGTTTAAGTCTTTAGAATGGGTAATTCTGGTGTTGTTTGTTTTATGGATATATAGAGGTCCATCAGAGTGGGATTTGACAATGTCCTATATGCCAGGCATAGATCTCCCCTCAAAAGCCTGTAGGAGACAGAATACAGGGATAGGGCATTGAGGCAGTCTGCATAGGACATATTACTTATGCCCTGCATTCTTTTAGTGAGGAACCTCTGTGAACATTCCAATTGTTGGATATGCCTGGTTAGGTACATACCAAAGGAGGCATTGTACTCAATGATAGGTCGGATGAATGTCAAATACAGTGGGACAATGACATCCTTGGATTTAGATGCCATATCCTTGTTTATAAATTACGCAACATAGAATGATTTCCTCACCACTGTAAACACATGATGATCAAAGGCTAGATTACAATCTATGTGTGTCCCTAAGTCCCTGACTACTGGGTCAACTCTAAGGGGTGTGTTGTCAATATGATAGTTACCAGGGATGGATAACTTCCCAAAGAATACCATTATGCATTTCTTGGTATTTAGTTTTAGTCCATGGCTCTGACACCAGTTATTTGTCTGTGTCAGCCCTTCCTGGAGAACATTTGTGTCAGTGTGAGATTCAATGACAGCTCCTAATTTGCAATCATCTGCAAATTTAGTTAGCCAGAGTCCACTGACATTGGCCTTGACTTCTGAGAAGTAAATGACAAAAAGGAGCAGTCCAATGACTGATCCCTGAGGGACTCCACTTGTGCCTAGCCTCTCTGTAGAGGTGGAGTCCCCAGTTATACCTTCCTTGGTCCTGTCTGTGAGCCAGTTGGCTAGTTTTTCAACAATGCCCAAGTGGGGTATTGTGTCAAATGCCTTGGCCAGGTTAACTCATTGACAGAGGTCAAATATCAATGTAATGAGTTAAGGTAGGCAGTGTGAACGATTTTGCCCTCATCCATTGCTTTGGTGACCTTCTCAAAGAAGTCCACCAGACCGAGTAGGCATGATCTGCCCTTAACGAAACCAAAATGGGTTGGGTCCAGTGTCTGGAGGTTTACTACATCTCTGTTGATCATCTCCATGATAATTCTTTTCATGGCTTTACATTTAAGACTAGTGAGACTTATGGGTCTCTAGTTTTCAGGGTCTGTAGATAGACCTTTGTGCAGAGGGATGACTGTTGTCTTTCTCTGTTTATGAGGCACAAAGCTTGTTTGGATGCTACAGTTAAATAGTAATTCCATAAGCCCTGATAGGTCATGTTTTGTGCTATTTAGTAGGCATCCTGGGATATTGTCTAGGCCCACTGATGCAATATTCTTGGTCTTAGAAAGAGCATTAGGAACCTGTTCCATAGTGATAGTTGGGGGAGTTATATTTGATGATATTTCCTGAGGGAAAGTTGAGGGGGAGAGAAGGGATTTAGTGTATTTTTTTTAAATAGTACAGTCTGCATTGGAATCTTTGGTTGATATGTATGCTTATTTTGATGAGAAATATAGTCCTTTCCTAATTAGAAGCATGTCCCCCACCAAATTCTTGTGCAGTGAGGGGAGGGATTCACCATCTTTAAACCATGTTTGTTTTTTAATTTTCCCAAGTCTTTTGAGTTTCTAATACCATAACGGGAATGGACCCCATTCCTAAGTCAAAGTACGATTTAAGTTTATGAAATTGGTATGGTTTCAATCTTTGATGTCAGCCAGTAGTGCTCTTTGCAGCACTTGCAATATGCCCAGTAATGATTCCTTCTGCAGTTCGTATGGAGTTACATGTACTGGTATCATATCTAAATATGACTGCAAATTATTTTTTATAAGACCCATTGCTCCTACTGTCTGGGTATCTTTCTTCCACATTGCTCTTGTTTCTGCCTGCAGATCCTGATAATTTATGACTTTGTGTCTCTCTGTACGCAAGACACTGTAGTCACTGGGTGTGGCAATTTCAATGATCAATGCTACTCTTGTGATCTCTTCTTGGGCCACTATATCCTGTTTTCTAGCATCTATCTTTTGAACTGTTAGTAATGGATGATCCCATGCTGTATAGACTTCTTCATTTTCTATGATGCTTTGTGGCTCATGTTTTCAGTGTTTTTGAGCCACTTCAATACCATAGTGTCTGCACAATCTCTGGTGCAACAGTCTTACCACATTATCGTATACAGTCCTTCTGCCATTAGTATTTTGCAACCAGCAACAAGGTGCACAGCTGTTTCCAATTCAGTTTTGCAAAACCTACATTTGTGTGTTTCTTCCACATGTTCAATGGACTTTATAAACCATCCTGTATGCAACCCACTATTTTTGGCTGCCAATATTAACCTTTCATCCCTTGGTTTGAATTTGCCTCTCTTTAACCATTCCTGTGTTTGTTCCTGAACAACATGAGGTTCTTCCAGAAGTTTTCTATACTTGCAACTATATTTATGCTTTTTTTCCACATTTCTTGCCTTCTCATCTGATTCTTCACCTTATATTCTTTCTTTTGTTTTTGGCACATTCAGTTGCTGCCTGATTTTTATCAACTTCTGGTTTGATTTCCATTCCTGCTTGACAGCGATAAGCTTTTACTGCTACACATCTTCACTAGTGTACATCAGATTTTCATTTCCAATAATTCACCACTACATGTCTTCTTTTTTTGCTTTTAGTGCTATAAGGATGTCAACTAGTGCACATCAATGTTTTAAGTTTGCGCTGCCTGATTTTATTGTATTTGTGTTATAGTGAATGTTTTGTTCTAGGATACTATAGTCTATGTTAGTAAATATTTGAAATATACCTAAAGACACAAAACTTTTACGTTTTGAGATAATGCTCCATATATTGATTTTGCTTTAGTTACTATTAATGAATTGATGTGTCAGATTACAGTCTAAGCCATATCTATGGTACCCCATAATTTACATCATTGTGTTCATGATTAAATTATTAAAACTTTACAATATTTTAAGACAGAACAGCTTTAGTGTAATTATTTGATCAAGCTATTTACTTATTACGTCAAACCATTATCTTTAGGAAAATAACCCACTAGCATAACGGAGATCAATGCGTAAATATGCAAACAAGTCTGTTAAGAGTCATGGAGTTAGTGTGTCAGATTAAGATACAGTACAATGCAATTCAGCATAATGTACCATAGTGAAAGAAGAAGAATAAACAAACAGTTTAACTTGACAAACCTGTGCAAGTACTAAAAAGAAAACAAATTGAATGTATACGTCAGAGTCGGACATATAAATATTCGGCAGAGGTAGTGAGCTTTATTATAAGAAACGGTAAGGTGAAAATGTTTATGCAGATATTTTAACAGCACTTCTGCTCACAATCCTTGTGTTAAGATGAGTGTAATGAATAAAATAAATGCAGGAACACTCTACATAGATGTGTTAACAGCTATGCAGACTATTAGACAGATGAAAGTACACTGGATTTGCATGTTGATTAAAAGAGATAAGCTTATTGACAGCAGTGTAATAAATCAGGTGAGCTAAAATAAGCTTAATGTCAACACTGGAACTGATTAGGTATGCTGTAGTACAGAGAATAAGTTGGTGAGTTATGGGCTAATAGAAGATTAACCCTAAAAGTGCCTGGGATAAATTAACCAGCCAGTGAAAGCTGGCAATTAGCTGATGACTTCCAACTACCAATGTTGACTGGATGTACTCAGTTATTATTTCAGTGAAAAGAGCTGTTGTAGGCAAGATGTAAGTTGTTGACACTCAAAACAGGTGCCCTCTGATAAGAACAAAGTGTTCCCCTATTAATGAGAATGTAATAGGAACATAATTTCACACTTTTTCCATTAAATTCCATCCAACTTGTAAATGACACAACCATGCTAATCTTACTTTCTGAAGCATATAACAAGGACTCTCAGGGTAATTTAAAACTGTTTCTTTCTTCTGCGTGTGTGCTTTGTTGGTGTTCTATTTTTAATCTTTTATTTATACAGAGAATATTTGGTCATATGCTGTAATAATTTATGTCTACTGTTAATGTGGCCAATCAAACAGATATGCCTACTTAATGTTATTGTACTACACTGACATGGTTATACCAAGTAACATCAGGCTCTGTGATTCCTAAGGGGAGATTTATATAAATGCTATTCGCACTGTATGAAATTATTTTCTCTATTGCAGATTGTAACACATCATAAATTGCATGATTTTTTTAACAGTTTATGGCAGTGCTTTTCAAATATGTTGTTAATATTTGCTTATTTATTTAAATAATTTGTTAACCAAGGTAGAGCCTGGGTCCTGCTGGACCGTTTTCAGGTTCAGTCTAGGGTAAAAAAAATATATGTTAGTTATTTACTACAGAATAGTTACATTTTTTTACCAAACCACAATTTGAGAAAAAGCTACTATCTCTCTTTGTCTCTCTCTCTCTCTGGAATTGGGATTGCTTGTTAGAGTGTTGTTTTCAGTACATATACGTATGATTGATTACTGCTTATGTGGGGTTTGTCTCCTGCTTTACACCCCATTCCCATGCAACCTGTCCCTCACTTCCTTTATACATTTTGACCATATCCCTTCATACTTACTCGGCCCCTCCTTCTTAAAAAACTATGCATGTCAGGAAAATCTACCAAAGCAACACTTTCTCATGTAAAAATCTATAACCCACTACCAAGCAACTGCTAATCAATTATTCAACACACACAAACTAACCTGTAACCAGGATATCTAATCTTCAACAAGTAAAAATACAATCCTAATACAAATCCATTTAATAACAGTATAACAAAACACATCATGGAGAACCAAACTCACACTGCACTTAACTGTATTCCTGAACTAAACTGACCAGGCTTTCAAACAAATTAAAACACATGTTTTTTTTCAAATGAATTTACCAAAAGTAACAATAGTAGTATTACTCAGCAGTCAAAGTCTACACAAATTGTTATGCACATATTTAAAATTTAACTGAATTTCACTGGCAAACTACCCTTGACCATGATGCCTACTCTAAAACAAAAAATGCAAAATTGTAATGTACATAATCTACAAATTTAACTGCATTTCACCAACATGCTTACCCACAACGATAATGACCATTCTTACAAAACATTAAACTACATGTGGAATATAAACACATCCACTAAAACTATGAAGAGCAATATAACACAGCAATCAGAGCCAACCTACCTTTACAGTACAGAGTCCTTACACCTACGTGCATTCATCTGCTTCAGTCTAAAAATTCCACTTAATACTCCCCAAAGTAAAAACAGCAACAGTCCTCAACTCTCTTAAAAGTTAACCAAACCTACAACATTATGGAAGGTGCTTATCCTCTACCATACCAAGTCCAACTCTTATATGACCTAATTAATAACTTTTGCACCTACCCACACTACCCTATGGGACAGAACACACTACAGCCAATTAAATGTAAACTTTGCCTGTTACATTTACTAATGCAGTAATAACATATCCAACTGCTCACCGTCACTCTGGATCACAAGTATTAGTCACATTAACTGAAACATATAAACTACCACAATGCTTGATATTATACACCCAGATATTATATCCAACTGCTCACCGTGACTCTGGATCACAAGTATTAGTCACATTAACTGAAACATATAAACTACCACAATGCTTGATATTATACACCCAGATATTATATCTGCCCCAATACCACAATTTTACAAAATTTATAAACTTGTAGGTAACCACAACAAGTATTCTGTTCATGATCACATGTTTCCTTTTTCTGCCCATACAACCCAGCAGAAAGAACACTCAACCCCTTTACTCCACCAAATATCCATAAAACTTGTTTAAACTTTCTACCATAATCTCTTTCAGCAATACTCCACTCCAAATCACACTTCTGCCTCCTAGCCTGACAGCAAACAAAATAAAAAATAAATTACACATTTTTTTCTTTCTAACAAAAAAACAAAAAAACTTCTACAAACATGTTTCAACTCTACTTCTAAAAAAATCCTCAGGCTTACAATACAGCTCATTCCTTCTGCCAAATATACTCCTATCATGCAGCTATACACATACCATGCAGCTATACTCACATCATGCATCTATACTCATATCATGTAGCTATACTTACATCATGTAGCTATACTCCCATCATGCAGCTATACTCCTATCATGCAGCTATACTCCTGTCATGCAGCTATACTGACATCATGCAGCTATACTCATATCATGCAGCTATACTCCCATCATGCAGCTATACTCCTATCATGCAGCTACCTTAAATCAAATGCAGGTTCACAGTACCTACCATTCATAACTCACCTACAGGCATACTGAATGCAGGATAGAGTCAATGAACTGGAGCAACATCAATCCTTATCCACCCAAAACCAGAACATCCTAGCAGTAATGAAATCCAGGGTAAAACTCTCAACTCCAATCTTAGGCATTCACTTCCCTGGTGATAAATATCTAACAATACTCAACCAGAAAAGGGAATAGGTGGAGGTACTCATCCTTATAGAAGAAGACCTCAAAATAACGATCAAGACATACAACTCTAAACAAAATGCCAGTGACCCAAACTGGCTAACCATCAATGTCTCCTTTAATAATAATTGCAATCTAAACATTGTTGTAGTCTACCTTCCCCCATCAGTTTTAGGTGGTATTGTACAAAACCACAACCCATGCAAAAACATTATTATTCTAGGAGAATCTAATATAAAAGTACTAATCCAAAACTACATCAAAATACAGTACTTGTTAACTAACTATGGCCAAAATCCAGCTTGTTAAAGACCCCCCCCCTCAGACAAAAATTTTAACTAGGTAAGCATTCTACCTTTGACAGTGTAAGAATGAACAATCCAAAAAATTATTTCAAACTTTGCCATACCCCTCTCCATCAATGATCACTGCCCAATAACCTTTACTATAAACAAAAAAACTGTCTCTCTAGTAATATTCCAGACTAAAACACAGCAAAACATCAAAACTCCACAAAAGCAACTTCTTCAATAAAATGGACTCTCTTCCTGTCAACATAGCAACTACCTTGCAAACTACTTGAGTTATATAATAATTTATTCCCCAAAATCTCCAGACTCCTGAGGCCTATAGAAGCAGTGGCTTAGTAAAGAAATAAACAAGCTCCATAAAATAAAAGACAAACTATGGAATCATGGGAAATGCTCCCCCATTCACATAGAAAAAATATAATTCTACTAAGGAACATAGCTAAACAAGCAAAAAGGTGACACAAGCCAGCTTCCTAACAAATCTGTTTTCATAGCAATGAAAAAAAAATGTGAGCCTTATAAACTAAACAGGTTGCATTCCCCTAATGATTCCTCATCCCTCAAAAGAGGACTGCATCTAAACACAATCAGGATCCTTCACGCTGCTTGAATTTAAGAAGGTATGTTCTTCACAATACAAAACTCATTCAGTGTAACAAATGGACTTAACAGGGTCTCCTTGTCTGCTTTAAAACAATAAATGCAAAATATATTGCAATGCTCTTACAACAAATCACAAATGATTACCTCAGGTTTATTATTCTGTGCCAAAATTACATCCTCCAGCCACTTAAACACATATATTACTTATGACTCACTAAGAACATTATGTCTGCACAATGGTAATTATCTATTGTTAAACCTCTCTCAAATACAGCAAATTCTTCTAATGCTAATGACTTCAGAAGTCTCTCAATGCTGCCTACTCTAAGCAAAATATTTCAGAAATTAATTTATAATGAACTCTCAAAACATATATAAACCTACTCAATTCTCTCACAGCATTAGCATGGTTTCTTGTCTGGAAGGGGCATCATGACCACATTTTATACCCCCAAAAATATAACAGATTTCAAAGCAGGAAAGCTTTTGACTTTGTTGATCACATCCTCCTACTAAACAATAGAAATCAACTCTTACTTTATAGATAGTATAGAATCCCTAACCAAGGATTCCCCAACATCTAATCCTAAACCTGCTCAACAGCCAGATGTCACCAGATCCACTTTTACTTTCAAACCTGTGCCCATATCATATATAAAACTACTGTTACACTTAAATTGTCTTCTACTTCAGCTAATGGCCTTCCAAACAAGTAATCTTAAAACAGCAGCCACTAGCACTGCCTATCCCGTCTCAGTCGTTATAACTAGATCAGTTCAAGAAACCCATGTTCCCTCTCTATGGAAAAAAAAAATCACACATTATCTCTCTATACAAAGCAGAAAATTCAACAGACATGACTAACTTTAGACCTATAGCAATCTTATTCCTACTCTATGAAATACTTGAAAACATATTCAAAAATATTTGATAAACTATCTCCTGCAGAAAAAACTCTGATACCCAACACAAAATGGCTCCCATCTTTCCAGTAGTATTAAGGCTGCACTTTTAACCATTGTGAATACTGTCGATAAACCTAGAGGTAATGGCAGACTCCCCTCATTAGATCCAACTCAGCCCACCCTTCTATGGTTCAAAAGCTACCTGTCCAATAGGTATCAGTCAGTAAAATTATACTCTACCCTCTTTCTATACCTCCCAGTCACCACTGGAGTATCACAAGACTCTATCGTTGGTCTCTTCTTCTTTAACATTCTCACCAACACTCTACACACATCCGTACAACAGTCCTTCCTAATACAATACAATAGACAGATAGCTTCACACTCATATGGATATCAAAAAAACCTGACAAATCTCCCAAAAAATTACTTGGGACACTTTAACAGCCATTGAAGCATGGCTTTGTAACTCAAAACTCATGCACAACCCTCCACAAAAAAACTACTCCCTCCATCACTCTATCACAAAAAATAAAAATTGAAATTCTCTCTCTTAATAACATAACCGCTGAAGTCACTTCTCATAGCAAATTATTAGGGATGATAGTTTATGACCGTAAATTCAACTTGCATACACAAAACTGCATAAAAAGCACTAAAAGCTAGGGATGCTTTCCAAAGTCAAAAACATTCTCATTAACACCTACAAGCATCACAGAAATCAAAACTTGAACAGTGCAATAATAAAGTTGCTAAATCTGCAGCAAATACCCCTTTCAGATGCCACCAATGAACAGCACTAAAAAGCCTGAATAGATTAGAACTACCCTATCAACTAACATATACATTTTTTTACAACCTATAAAATTATCCAGCAACCATCTGCTTGTCCAGCCCAAAATACCATTCTACACAACTATGTTACCAATCAGTCATTATGGTTCAATGAACAAAAACTCCTCTCTGTCCACAAACCTATAAAATCTGCTGGGTGTGTTCTGTACTAATACACAATATTCCAAAGGCCTGGAACTTCTTACATAATTCTGCCAAGTCAATTGCCTCCCTCCAGTCCATTAAAACTATTCTGTAAGACTTCCTAGCCAAAAATGTGTCTCTGTTCTTGCTCAAGTCAAGGATAAACTATATCCCTAAATATGAACAAGTACCTGTTCCTACCTTACACTTCCTTACACTCCCTTCTTTATTCACTTCCTTACTTCAATGCATTTCTCTCCATTGGCCTTCTTTCTAAATATGCTGTAACCCTGCTTTTATTCACACTTCATATTGCAATTCCTGTTTGTAGTATACCAACTTACCTTTAATTTCTCAATAAAGTGTCTAAAGCCATTTATGCTAATGCACAGGGCCTGAAAAATAATGAGATGCAAATGAGAAATGTTGTAAAATGTAGTATGCTAATGAGGCAACTTTATAATTCATATTCCAACATCTCTGCGCTATACATATCTATTGTTAAATGCAGTGTTTCACCATTGATATTAGAGTTGCAATCCACAAACTTATTTGTCCAAGAATGCACATGCACTTCCTGACACACAAGCAAATTATTTCCCTCAGCAACCCCTTCATTAGTTTCTATAAGTATGCACAAGTGCTAAAATGACACAATAAATTATTTCTCCCGCTGATCACTTCAGCAAACTGACTGTGTGTGCACAAACACTTCCCTGACACATAAATTAATTATTTCCCCCCAGCAACCACTTCAGTCACATTTTCCAATATGCGCAAGCACCAAAATTAAACATTCACCCAAATGACCCCTTCAATAACATGCCCCAGTATGCACAAGCACCAAAATGAAACATTTCTCCAAATGAACTCTTCATTACTACATCCTGGTACACACAAGCACCAAATGAAACATTTTCCCAATTGAATCCTTCCAGTAAAATGTCCAAGCATGCACAAGCACCGAAATGTAACATTCACCGAACTGACCCCTTCAGTAACATGCCCCAGTATGCACAAGCACCAAAATGAAAATTTCACCCAAGTGACCCCTTCAGTAATATGTCCAGATATGCACAGGTGCTAAACTAAAACATTTCATCCAAGCGACCCCTTCATTAATATGTCCAGGTATGGACAAGCACCAAAATGAGACATTTACCCACGCGACCCCTCCAGTAAAAATGTCCAGGTATGCAGAAGCACCAACTCTGCTCCCCTCACATCTCCACACATAGACTGATACCTGCTGCTTTCTGGTGTAACTTCAGGGTGATGTATGCACTTTGTGTGCAAATGGGTTCATTACTGATTCATGTCTATGAATCAAACTTATGCACATATGTGTAAATCCCCTTAACAGTGCAGTAGCTGTCCCCCTATTGCTTATGCATAATCACATGACGTGTTTCCGATAGGTGGGTTTGTCCACAAAAAGTTCTCCACATTTCCATAGTTATCCTGACAGTCCAGGATTTGCATAACCTCATAGCACTGCTCTTCGTGGATCACTGCTACGAAAATGCGAAGAAACGGGCTATGAATATTGTCCTGTGTTTAATTTGGTATAATTATTAAAACTGTAGATGATTTTGTATTATTTCTGAAGACTGTAAAATTATTGTTCTTAAAATGTTTTTGTAATACTTTGTAGCTTTCCCTTATATTCATTGAATTGTCTTATGAGGGCTGAGAAAAGGGGGGGGGGGCAATGACATCTCTGGACCTAGAAGCAATTCCTTTGTTAATGTGCTGTATAATATACAAGGTTTCCTAACCACTGTGGTTGCATGTTGGCTGAAAGATAGGTCACTGTCCACATAAGTTCCCAAATCTTGATCCGCTGGGTCAGCTCTTAAGGGTATATTGTCAGTGTTGTAGTTCCCTGGGGGTAGACAGCTTCCCAAAGGATATGACAATGCATTTTTTGTCATTTAGCTTTAAGCCATGATTCTGACTCCAGTTATTTTTTTGGGCCAAGCCTTCCTGCAGGATGGTTAAGAGTTTTGGGGATTTGATAACTACACTTAGCTTGCAGTCATTTATTTATTTACTTACTTGAATTTGTTTACTGTGGTCAAGCACTGATCAACTCTGATAGATTTCAGTCTCATTCCAGAGTCAAAAACTGACAAGACATACAAAATATACAATAATACAGTAACACAGAAGTAACACTAAAACAGTACAGTTTTAGAGTGGTGCTTAGGATGAATCCAGTGTATTAATTTCTAATAGGTACAAAAATGTCAAAACGTTTGAGACATTAGAGTAGAATTAATTAGAGGTGTGAAATGGAGCAGAAGATCTTAGTGGCTGAGTTAGAGAGGAGAAGAGTTAAAGTAGTCTTAAGTGCTGCGGCCTGTGGGGTATCAGGTACATTCTGCTTATTAACCTAAATATGATTTTAAAGACGCAAACTTAGAATAACAGGATGAGTCTTTCAATTTAGGTTGGAGGGATTCCCACATTCTGTAACTGACAATTGAGAATGCATGGTTAAAAATAAGTAGCCTGGGATATAGGATTTGTGTTTTAGGGTCTGAGTGGTTCAAGTTTCTTAGGTTTCTTAGGTTGCATGTGGTGGTGTGTCTTATTAGTTTTGAAGTTAAAGGTTATCTGTAAACGTTTAGTACTGGCTTTAACTTCTGAGAACAATAAAATAATAAATGCACCACGGAGTAACCAGCAAGCAATCCACTTTATTGAACATTAAGCGCTTTCATCCCTCTACGATGGGGACTTCATGAGAATGCAAAAATACAATGCACAGTCCTACTAAATATCTAACAGACAACTACAATTGGTTAAAAACTTCACATGCCTTGCCAATTAGAAACCAATAAAACACACATGAAGGTGCTGAATTTTAAAACAATTAAAAAATACATATATTTGTCAATAAAAAAATATATATATACACTTGTAACATTTGATTTTAAAACTTTTAAACTTTTCAAACGTTGTTTGCCAACAGTACGTATCTATTTGCCTGCAGTTACATGTTCAAATAAAAGGTTATACTAGAATAGCATTTTAACAGATCATCTCAAACCTATCTGCTTTCTCTTTTAAAACTGACACTATGGACATAGAGTCATTCAAACCTGGGGGCAAATTTGCTGCTAACCTAAATTGCCATTGCAGCTCCTTTTTATATAAGAGATTTTTCCAATCCCCACCCCTGGGATCTACGTTAATTATTTCCAATATACCAAATGTGCACTTACTAAAATGTTCACACGTTAAAGAATATATGTATAAAGCATTAGTTTCTTTTTTATTTTTAATGTCATAGATATACTTGTGTATCCTATTTTTGAGGGTTGACTTGGTGTTTCCTACATAATATGCAGCACATGTTTCACAGGTGGCCAAATAAACTAATTTGGAGCATGAACAATTCCCTATCTTGAATTTAATTTTACTATGAATATAATTTACCAAGTTAATACTAACTTCTTTAGAAATAAGTGGACATTGGCTACATCTACCACAAGGTTTTGTACCAATTAATGAACTGTTACTAACATTTCCTTTATTTTCCAACATTTTTTTACATTGCTACCTACACTATTGATGAATAGGGGTTCCTCTCCTACCATTCTTTAAAATCTTGGTTTACCCTAAAATACTCCAGTTTGGTTTTAATAATGTTTTTTATCTCCACTGAAATGGGGCTATACTGTACAATACATGCCCTTTCAAAATTCATAGGTGATATGATGTTGTCAGTTATTATGTTATCATTAAGGCTAGTACCCAGAAGGGGTTTGTATCTATTACCTCATTCCTGATAACCCCTGATATAATATCATCCATCATTTTTGTCAGGTAATCTCTTTCCTTAAACATTTTTCCTAAAATAACCAGTTCCTGAAAGCCTGCAATGTAGTTCGGAACCACTTTATGTCTTTTTGTATTCCGTGAGTAAGGGAAGCAGCTGGTTCCCATATACATTTTACTGGGTTTAATGTAGGCAGTAGACAGAAACAGAGGTTCTATTGGTGTTAACTATGATCAAATATGAGTTAAATAACACCCTAGTTCAATGCTGCTATAGAGCCAGCCACAATGTTAATAGCATAGGGAGTGCTTAGCAATTGTTAAGCACCCCTCTAAACATTTTTAAGGTAAGGTCTTGCTCTATAGTAGCTCTGAACCCAGATATTATTTAATTATTTGATCATAATAACAGTGCTCCATGCACTTCAAAAATATTAAACATTAGTGTTTTGCAACCATAATTCTTATTGGAAACATGCAAAGAAGGAGTTGAGCACTGTGTTGCCATAATCTATAAATGATGAGGATTTGGTTGTCTGTGTCTTCTACTCTCTATACTACATCTGGAGTTTGAATGCATGGTGCACACAAATAGTAATCCCAGTATTCCTGTGATTTTATAGTGTCATAATGTTATTATGTGAAGTCTTCACACAGTTTCAGCTAACACATTTGTGTGCTCTGGGTTAGGCTTCTGACCTGCAGAGGTAAGTCTACTCCTTACCCCTAAGATAGAAATGCTGACTATTTGTTAATCATTCCAACACCTTCTGGTCTACTTTTCAGGTACTAGATCCACTACTTAGTCCTTGGCTGCCTAGGTTTTTGCTGAGGCCACAACCTCTCTCTCTCTTTTGATGCCTGCAGTTCTGAAAGAAATTATAATCATATATAGCAACCTCAGAATTAATGTTTAAGATGATTTCTACAATGGCACTTCAGGTTTCATGACATAGACATCTAAAAAGCGTATTCTGAAAGCTTTCTCCTCCAAAGATATTACTATCAATGTTATGTAGCTGCATTTTAACTTGACAAACAGCTCCTTGTAGCTACAAAAGTTATACAGTTTTATACTAAATTTAAATAAAATCGTCCATGGGACTTCACATCATGAACTACGGCACTATCCTTGTACATATTAATCTCACATGTGAATAAAGACAAGAAACATGAAAATATGCACAACTGACTATGAAGTCATCTTTTGAGACAAAACTTTATGATAGCACCTCAGACTTCATAATGTGGACCCAAGATAAGTATTCTTACATTTTTGTCCCAGCCTGTTTAAAATTAGTCCTTTCTGCCTTCTGAATCTAGACATATTTTGTAACTACTAAACTTCTAGTTTGTGCATAGCTGAGCTTGCTTATCAAGTTCCTTGCGTTATTGACCTAGTTGACATTTAAATTTCCCTCATTCTTCCCTACATCAGTAGCCATGGATATACACTTCCATACGCTCGCTGTGGCCAATCTGGTTGTGAAGGTTATTTTGAGGCATTGCACAATTGCCTCATGTATACCGACAGCCCACTTATTCTTAATAAAACAGACAAAGTATGCAAGAGGTATAAATACACTTTAATGCTGGAGGCAAAACTCTCTCATATAACCAACACTAATCCTGCAGAGGTTGTCAGCGATACTTGTACCATGCCTACTGCACAGAAAGACCCTACACATAAAACTACTTATGCTGAAGCACTTACAGGTAACCTTTGTAAAATACTAAGGTGTCCTGTGCATCACAATAAAAAAAACTAAGGATCCTCAGCCATCGTGTAAACACTCCATTAAAATACCATCCATTGTTACACATAGTAACACTGTATCCAGTGCATTTACTGCTAAGCCCTAAGCCCTTAAGGCAAACCGGCACGCACCCAAATTTCCTGGTCATTGATGATTCTATAGTAAGGCACACCAATGTTTCCCTCACCAGACTGAGAAAGGAGAGAGCCACTGTTGGCTGCATTTCTGGAGCTAGCATCCATCAAGTCACACAGGCACTTAGGTTATTGAACTACAGGTACCGGTATGATTTTGTCATAGTCCATGTGTATGTTAATGACCTGAGACATGATCTAGCTCACTGATTATGTGTCTCAGGCAGGTATGAGCCTAGCACTGAGCAGCATACTGCCATCTCCAAAGATTACATCATGTTACCAACAGAGAATGATCAATTTTAACAATTGGTTTATCTTCTGATGTCAATCCAAGTGGATAAATATTTGATATCCTGGAAGGACATGGTTGGCAGACCATGCTGCCTTGCTAGGCATGGTTTGCACTTATCCCCTATAGAAATTTCAGATACTGACAAAGACATTTTTCACCCTCATAGTGCCTTTTTTGGCAATGCAAAACTGATAAACTTCCAAACTTAACTGAACAGCTGAACGGTACAGCTCAATGCTTGAACTCTTAACAAGAAATTCCACTCCCTGCAAGCCTTCATCTCCCTGGAGAGTGTAGACATCTGTGTAGTGATGGAGACATGGTTAAAGTTGTGGAGAGTACCCTGGCAGTGCAAGCTTATAATGCTTTTCACATCTTTAGACCAGCTACTGCATAGGAGGAAAATAAAGGTGAAGGAGTCTCAAGTCTATATAAAAAACAACCTCACATCCAGACTAGTTAAAGTATATGACCTAATGGAACTCATATGTGTGCAACTCACCATAACCTATAGGTCCCCCTCCATGTCCTAGGAAACCCATACTACCTATCTCAATGTACTACAGTCCTTCACCATTCAACCTAATATGATATTCATGGGGAATCTCAATTACCCTTCTACAAATTGGGAGTCTAGACCACTTGTAATGCACAAGCACAGTGATTCCTAAATTTCATTAATACCAACATCCTAGAACAGTTGGTCTAGTCTCCTACCAGGGGTACAAACATCCTTGACCTTGTACTCACGAACATGGGGGAGTGATGTTTCTCACCCAATTTAATGTCTGATCATAAGGCAGTATTGCTTGAAATAAAAATTAAATCCAGGGATCCAGCAAAACCAAAAACATTTAGGAACTATTCCAAGGCTAACATCTGTCTAATAAATGACACCTTGGTTAAATTCTAAGCACCACCCAAACCTAACAAACACCATAGCATATGCTAACCTGTTTACAAAATCCTGTACAGCTGTATAGAGCAAGCTGTGCCCTCTCATATTAAATATAAGCCAAACTCAAAAGTCAAGCCATCCTGGTGAATTCACAATATCAATCGGTTACACAACAAAAGAAAAAAATCTTGGCCAAGCATAGGCGAAACAAAGCCTAACAGAATGAAAAACCCCTGACCAACCTCAACAGGCAGTTAAGAGGGTTAATTAATACTTTAAAGGATAAATCTGAAGAAAAAATAGCTTCTCAAGCAAAGGACAACCACAAAGCTTTCTACAGCTATGCCAGTAACCTCCAGGGAAATACACAACAGTTCACAGAACTTATTGTAAATCGCATCACCCACATTTAACCAGAGGCCATTGCCAACCTTTTGGCTGATAGGTCCAGCTCAAGTTTCTCCCCCCACTCCCTACCATGACAGTCTAAAGGAAATACTACATACCACAACCTTCTCAACCACTACTAGGGAACAAGGCATCAAGGCACTTTTCAAGGCCAAAAACACAGCATTGATGGGCCCCGATATCATCCTGGGATGTTTAACTAAATAACATGAAACATGTCTCCTCTGGTCCACTTGAATCACTTTTCATCTGGAATATACAATCAGGTTTTGTGCCCAAGAAATGGAAGGTAGCTACAGTCATTCCCTTGCACAAAGGAGATCCAACCACCAATCCTGGTAACTACAGACCCATAAGTCTGACCAGCCTCATATGTAAGATTGTGGAAAGAATCATCATGGCCATGATAAATGAGGACATAGGTAACCTGCAAACACTGGATGCATCACAGCTTGGCTTTGTTAAATTGAGGCCATGCCTATTAAATCTGGTGGACTTCTTTGAGAGGGTCACTAAAGCAATGGATGAGGACAAGACTGTACACACAGTTTACCTTGGCCTGGCCAAGGTTTTTGATACAATACCACACTCAAGCATTAGCTATAAACTAAATTAGGTATAAACCATTTTATCACCCCTTGGATAGCCAGTTGGCTGAGTGATAGGACCCAGAAGGTCAAAATAGGTGAGACCACCTTCACCAAGAGGCCAGTCACTAGCAGAGTCCCTGAGGGCTCGATACTGGGCCCTCTCCTTTTTGGCATCTATTTCTCTGAAGTGGTAGCAAATGCTGAAGATTTATGGCTGACTAAGTTTGTAGATGACTGCAAGCTGTGTGTGTGTGCCTACCTCTGCCAAAGCCATGGTCTTAAATTTAGTGCTAAGCAATGCATAATTGTACCTTTTGGGAAGTCAACCTTTCCAGCTAATTATCATGTTGATAATATGCCCCAAAGAGTCGACCCAGTGGTCAGTGATCTGGGTACTCATGTAGACAGTAGCTTTACCTTTGACCAACACGTGGCCACAGTGGTGAGGAAATCCTTTTATGTTGCACAACTTATAAATAAGCTCATGGCATTTTGGTCTAAAGAGGTCATTATCCCACTGTACTCTGCCCTTATCAGACCAGTCATAGAGTACAATGTTCCTTTCAGTATGAGCCTGACCAGGCATATGCAGCAACTAGAGTGACCCCAGAGGTTCCTCATAAAAAGAATACAAGGTGTAACAAACCTGCCTTATGCAGAGTGCCTTAAAGCCCTTTCCCTCTACTCAGTCTCCTATAGATTGCAAAGGGGTGATCTATGCTTGGCTTACAAGGCATCTGCAACCCCCACACTTATGAATCTGCTGCATATTCATAAGTCAAACAGTACCAGAAATGCAAGGTCTAGTGACCTAAATTTTGTCTGTGACTTAAACAGAACATGCTGGAGAGACAGATATGTGGCTCAGAGACTGCATCTCCTATGGAACAAGCTTCCCATCATTGTGAAGTTGATTTTTGTCTATTACCCAATTTAAGGGCAACCTAGACCAGTGGATGGGAATAGGAAATTTACACTTTGGCCTAGCACCCATGTACCTTATGGACAGAAGCAACTTATAATTCCTTAGCCCTCAATGTCCTATTTGGATACAGGATATTATAATTCCTTTGGGAAAACTTGGATAGGCTTAGAAAGCCCTCCCCCGGTCATTAGCCTAGTAGCAATCTATGAAACGATAAATACAGGTCTAGTTCTGTTTGCCTAGAGTCATACTATGTTTTCTTATCCAGTGCTGTTTTTCCAGGGTCAGCCCCATATCACCACTTAATGGGCAACTATACTCACCCCCCCCCCCAAAAAAAAATCATAGCGTGGTCTATTCTTCAGTAATATCTCTGCATCATACTAAATGATTATAATTTTATTTTATTGTTATTTTGTCTGAGGAGGTTTCTTGTCTGCGTCTTGATAAATATGAGATGAAAGCACGGTTTTTATTTTATGGAATTATATTAAATCAATGATACAGTTCAGTTCTTCGACTGACTTTTTCTTCCTTATTTTTGCTTTTCATACTTATTAGGAACTTGTGGCAATATTTTGTTTGGAATTTTTGGATTATTTTTTGTAATACCCAGAATGCACTCATGGGGGCTACCATGCTGTCATGATTAAATTTTGTAATTAGGATTTTCACCAATGATGCAGTTTGAAGGGCACACAAGAACGCACTATGCTGAAAAGAGCACTAGAATACTTACTTTGACAATATCCTTCCAGCCATTTAAAATGAAATTACTTTTGATGTTCTACCAATTGACCATCTTTGGTGAGAGTGTGAGACTGTCATTTGCTATGGCATCTTTTGACTTTTATTACTGGCCATCTCACACACAGCATTTTCCTTGACACAGGATTAATAGGATGTTACTAGGCTAACAGCCCCAGGACCCTTACAAGCCTAGCTAAGTTCAACCCATATTCCCAAGGGTGTCTGTTTCAAGCAGACACTAAAATCAGCACCTATTGCCCCTGTCAAAGAGGGACACCAGTGAAACCCCCGGGGTGTATTTCTGGTTACCCATCTAATCTTCCAAACTGCGCTTACATAGGGCCAACAAGGGGCTTTGTTTAACATGAATAGGAAGCTTGTTCCAAAGGTGGGGCAACCTCTGTGAGACAAGTCTGTCTGTCCAGCAAGTTCTGTTGATGCCACATACCAGGTTAAGGTCCTTTAAGTGAGTGATCTGTGTGTCATTTGACTTGCGAATGTGCAGCATTTCCATCAAAGCTGGGTCAGAGATTGCTCTACATGCAAGGCACTTGTTGCATCTGAGCAGTCTATATGACACAGAGTAAAGTGACAATGATTTCATTCTGTCTGCATAAGATAGATCTTGAAGACCCTGAATTTTCATCATAGGGAACCTTTGTGGTTTTGTTTTACCAATTGCTCCCCAAAGGGAGCGTTGTACTCTATTATTGGCCTGATGAGGGAAGAGTACAGGGGGGTTATAACCTCTTTTTTTCTGGAGGCAATGCCCTTACTTATGAGATGAGCAATATAAAATGCCCTTCGTACTACTGTGGAGACATGGTGATCGAAGTTAAGGTTGCTGTCAACCTGTGTGCCCAAATCTCTCACCACTGACTGTGTGCTTAGGGTATTGATACTGATGTGGTAGTTTGTAGGAACATCACCCTTATCAAAGGGGATGATAATGCATTTTTTTTGCATTAAGTTTAAAACCATGACTTTGGCACCAGTCATTAGTCTGTCTGCCTAAGACCTTCTTGAAGGATGTTGACATCGCTAGGGGTTTCAATGATCGCTCCCAATTTACAGTCATTCATGAACTTTTTCAGCCACAGTTCTTTAGTTTTAGCCTGCACTTCGGAGAAGTAGATTCCAAACAGTAGGGGTCCCAGTACCGATACCAGTGGAGCACCACTGGTTATGGGGTCTGCTGGAGGAGGTGGTGTCCCCTGTTTTGACAGTATGAGTTTTATCAGTTAGCCAGTTTGCAACCCATCCGACAGTATATGGGCTGATACCTAGATGGGTGAGTTTATCTATGATACATGAGTGGGGGATTGTGTCAAAGGCCTTGGCTAAGTCTAGGTAGGCCGTATACACAGATTTTTCCTCATCTAGGGATTTAGTGACTGTCTCACAGAAGTCCATCAAGTTTAACAGACAAGATCTCCCCTTGACAAAGCCAAACTG
Source organism: Protopterus annectens (assembly GCF_019279795.1). Classification (NCBI taxonomy): domain Eukaryota; kingdom Metazoa; phylum Chordata; order Ceratodontiformes; family Protopteridae; genus Protopterus; species Protopterus annectens. Next base: position 377,300,430 of record NC_056751.1, on the reverse strand, counting down.
GGTGGGGTTGAGCATTTGGAGTGTTAGCTTTGAAGGAGTAGTTTGTTTAGTGTTTTAGCTCAGATGCATAAATATAGCTCAGAAACACATCTTCTAGCTGGGGCGTTAATTTGGTCATATGTGATTGATAATATACTCACACAAAGACAGATTGCTGTCTCTAATTCTTTTGTTATATACTACCCCTGGCACTCTATGCCTGTTGGCTGCAGCCTCTATGATTTTAGCTTTGACCTCTTCACTCAGAATTCCCTTCTCCTTAATCACGCCTCCCAGATACTTGAAGCAGTTAATGTTTCACTCTTTCCCTTCTACTTCAATTCTCAGTTTCTTCTGATTTCCATTATCAGCTGCCATTTCAGCTGTTTTATCTGTACTCCATTTCATTCCATGTGCCTTCAGTTTTACATTCCATTCTCCTGTCCTTTGTGAAGTTCTTGCTCAGAGTCTGCCTGTAATGCCACGTCATCTGCATACAACAATTTTGTTGATCAGTCCCCTCTGACCTGCTTCCTAATGTAGTCCATCACCAGTATGAACAGCAGTGGGTTCAGAGCTGAACCCTGATGCACACCCACTCCCAATGGGAACTCCTCTGTGAGACCAAACACTGTTCATACTTGACTCAGTGAGTCTTTGTACATAGCTTGCAGTGTTTCTGGGACTTCAAATCAGTGCAGGACTGCCGAAATCAGCTTTCTTGGGATCTTGTCATATGTCTTCTCCAAGTCTAGGAATGCTCAGTTGGACTCTTTCCTCATTTCTACCTTCTTCTCAACTATATGTATCACCCTGTACAATTTGCTTAATTTTGGAATCCACCAGGTAGTTTTTTAGAGTTTGTTTTGGGCTTACTTCTGGTAGGTACGGCAGCCTCACATAAGCTGATGTGTTACCTGGGTTTGGAAAGGGATGGAATTTTGAGAGGTTATCACTTAATAAAAGTTAGTTTGTGTTGGAATATTTACAAACTGTTACAGGCTTTATTGGAGTTGCAGAATTGACTTTTATTTCAAAGGAGACCTCTTTGTGTTTGACCTTAACAGAGAAGAAATGACTCTGGGTAGGGTGCAGCATTATCCCATATTTAAAAGTAGCAGATCCAATTTATTTGTACCTCTAGTGAGATAATGCACTGTCTGCTTTAGGGTATTTGTGTTTACAAAGCCCAGGAGTCTCTGTGCCTGCAAAGTTAGGGTCATGTAGGACTGCCAGTCTATAAAGAAGTAATTAAAATCCCCTGTGAGTATGGCATTTAGTTGAATGGTGAATATCTCCAGAAGGTCTAAGTATGAGCTGTGTCTTTCCTGGGACCTAGAGCATGACTTATAGCTTGCTTGGATATAGTATGGGACTTTGTCTATGGTAATGTGCATGTGGAGAAACTCTAGCATTAGGCCTGCTTAACCAGCCTCGAGGTGTGCACTTCTTATTGATGTAGATTAAGACACATTGACGTTTAGTACCTGTCTGAGCAGTTCCTGGTCTAAATGTGTGGAAAGCACTGAAGCCTTGCACTGCCAGGGTACTCATTGTGGCTTTAAGCCATGACTCAGTAACTGCACAGATGTTTGCTTTCTGCAGAATGAGGAGTGCTTGGGGGGAGTGGAGCTCTTGTTTAAACTCCTGGCATTGAGTAGTGACATCTTTACAGTCCCACTGATTTTGATTTTGCTATCTTGGAAGGTTTTCTAGTTTAGCATTGCTAAAAAAAACCCTGTGGGGGGTGTATAATACTAGAGGGGATAAGTGCAGGCCATCCTTGACCAAGCAACATGGTTTGGTCACCATATCCTCCCATGGTGACAAATATTGTATCCCATTAGAATGACACAGAAACTAAGCCAATTATTAAAGTTAATCATCTTTGCTCATGTTGTGGCATCATCCTCAGTGAAGGTAGAATATTACTTAATGCTAGGTACATGCCAGCCTGTGATACATAGCCTGAGAGCTCCCAAAGTTCTTTCTTCATATAGCATAGAGACATATATCTCAGGTCATTTACACCTACATGGACTATGAATGAGTCATACTGGTATTTGTGGTGCAATAACCCGAGTGCATGTGTATCTTGGCTCCTGATAAGGAACTGACCATTATTTCTTCTTTGTCCAGCCTGGTGAGTGGAGCCTCAATAAATTGCACAATGAAGCCGCCTATGAATAGAGTCCTGGGTAGTCTGCCGACTTGCCTTATGGGCTTTTAAGTTGAGGCTCCACTGGGTGTGGCTGTATGTGTAGTGTTAAATGTTGCTTTTGTTGAGTGTCTTTTGGTTTGCTGAGGATAATTTTTGTGCTCTACCATTACTAAGCATGAATACAACCTCCTACAATCAAAAGTACAAACCACTGAATTAACCAAATTCAAATTTCCTCTCACAGATCATTACCACTTTCGGGACAAGTGCATCTGACTCCCAATAGCACACAGGGCTGCCCTTATTCTAGGTACCATTCTATTTATAATTCTTCTTCTGAGTTACGGCCAACCTCTGAAAACAAAACTCACACTAAGAGATCAAAACTACTCATTTAGAAGGAGCTAATGTGAAACTCTCATACTTTCCAGGCTAAGATTCAAGCAAGCTATTTCTCCAAAATAGATACTGCTCTTTGGAATGACTTCCCATATGAAGGAAAAGGTAAGGATACCTAAGAAACTTTCAAATAAAAACATGAAAGAGTTCCTTTATAAAGATTCAGGGATTTTGGTTAAATTGTTTTGGTATCAGAAATTAATCCCCTGACAAAATCATACATATTTTGCACTGCACCCACTTGAATGAAGTGTACATATTTTCTCCTTGTATATTGTGTAGATATAAAACATGACTAATACTAGTAATGTCACCTTTTATCTCTAATTAACTCACTGTTACTTCATGTTAAACATTTCATTTGTTTTTGTACTTACTTATGTTCTGTATATTTTTTCTTTTTTTTTTGCTTATGATGACTTTGCAATGCTTTGTATTTGGGCCAGCACTAAAAATGATGATTAGACCACATTCCTATTTTGTAAAATAAAATAAAAGTGTTACTTGGTCAGTATTCATCCTCAGATGTTATGATGACATCTGACATTCGTAACCTCCATATGTTGTTAGGTATCCAGGGAGCCTGGCTGTCTACCATCCCTGCAGGATGGGTGAGCCAACATTAGGCACTCAGTTCCATATTTACTGGGCAGCTCCACCACCACCTCCTGCCTCCATAACTGATCATCTGGGTTACAGTTTGAACTTTAGCCCTTTGAGTCATGGAGGCAGCCACAAAAACAAATCCTTCTTCCTTTTTCAGGCTAGCTAATTCCACCATATTCTCTAGAACAATATATTTGCTGAAATTTTCTTTTCTCACTGTTTGCTTGTCTCTTGCAAGTAGTTCAGAAACCATTCAGAATGACTTAGAAAGACAGACCGAAGGGTGAGAAAGGTTAGTTAATAGTGCAGACAGATGCAAAGTGTCACACTTCATCACAATAACAATGGTATGAAGTATCACCTGGGAGCAGAAGAACTGGTGCTGACAAAGCAAGATAAGAATTTGGGAGTACTACCCCTGAACTGAACCACCAGAAGCAGAGTGAAAGGATTGTGGCAGCAGCAGCAGCAAACAGCAAACAACATGCTGGAGTCTGTCATCTGGAAAGGGGACAGGGATAGAGCACCAAAGCAAAGAAGCAATGCAGCCATTCATTCAGGTACATTTTCAGAACAAATTTTGTGTACCACATAGGGGGAGGAATACAATTCTGCTGGAGGTAATTCAGAGGAAAGCCACCAGAAGCAAGTGAGGGACTGATGGTGAAGGGTTTGATCAGAAGCTGGTACAGAATGGTAAAGAGAAGGCACAGGCAGTGGTCTGTAGGAACCAACCATTCTCTGGATCTGTGAAAATTCTTCTTCAGAGGGATGTTGTCGACTCAGGAATGTACTGCCAAAAGGGCACTGATGGAGACATTTCAAGAGGGTATGGGACAGGTGGAGAAGATGTGAAGGGGATGGGAGTAATAGATGGGAGATAAAATGCTAAATGCAGTTAAATGTCAGACTCAATAGCTAATTTACTCCTTCTACCATCAATCAGATGCAATGTAATTGCATTTAGTAACATGATAAGTAAGCACAGTTCTAAATTTAGAACACTTGTTCATTAATGCACATTTGGTATCTGGTTACAGAGATGTGCAGAGACATGTGCCAGCCAATGAGAATTACACTTAAATGTGACATAGACATCAGGGACTAGGGCACATATGTTGAATATGTACTCTGTATTGACAACCCTGTGTTGTTGGTGGTTAGGAAATCCTCTACCTTGAACAGCTTATCTGTTGGTGCATCTCCTCAAGGGCCATATAAGTTATAATCCCACTTTATTCACCCCACATTAGGTCCATCATTGAATATAGTGCACCTTTTGGCTTGTAACTCACCATGCACCTAAACCAGCTTGAGAAACCTCAAAATTTCCTCAACAAAATTATCTCCATTCAGTACCCATAGTTTCTCTGACTGGCTAAAAGCTCTGCTACTCTATTCAGTGTGATATAGACTCCTGAGGGGTGATCTCTGATAAAGCTTTCAGTGCTATGAATGGCCCAGCATTCTTTGAATTTTACATAAACAGAACAAATGGTAAAGCAAGATACCCATTCTAGAGACTTAAACCTACACTATCTCATCAACAAGACCAGATGGCATGACAAACACCTAACACACCATATACCCTGTTTCTGGAACAGGGTGCCCTTACTTATCAAGCAGAGTACTCCCCTAGCTACCTTTAAAACCAGTATAGATGACTGATGGTTGATTGCAAATTTTCACCAGGAATATGTGAATAAAATCTTCTTAAAGGGGACACTGCTAGTTTCTCTCCTGTATTGGATGATATGGCTGAACCTCTTGATGGTTTCTTTTGGGCAAAAGCTTAGTAAGAACCTATAAACTTATTTACCTATGGGACTGCTACAAGTAGCATTGACAGTGCCACCTCAGGCTGAGACAATAATAAAGTGACACCTTGCAGAGATTCATAGGTTCTAGGTACCTGTACGCTATATTGCGTGGAATGGCTTCCTATTCAAGATATAATTTTTCACTGAAGAGTTCATCTTTTTATTATTTTTCTGTCCCTCATGCATGTGGACCATCTAGTCTCCATGATCATTGTCCACTCATTTGATATCACTGGGGCTAGAACCAGTCATGATGCAGCCATCATTCAAGCAGCTATAAGATTTTTTTTTCTGTTTTATACCCTAATTCTACCCCCAGTGACTGATGTGAAGGTCTTCCCAAACACATCCCATGAAGACTACCTTGTGGACATAACTTGCTGGAGTCAAAACCACATCCCCAGTCTATAAGCTACATGCTGGACCTCTCTTCTTCTAGTGAATTCTAGCACTTCAGCAAGTCAGGTCATCTACCTTCTCCTCCAGCACTTGGGTTGCTGCTAAATCCTCGGTCACTTGGGTCACAGTCAAGGATCTCTCCCTTTGTACCATGAAGCCAACTAAGTGTGCAGTGTTTTTTAACAACTTTAATGAAAAACTGTAATGGCAATTGTGAAGATTGGGTGAAGATAGGTGAAGGCTGCCAGCCTAGCCAGATAGAATTTTGGAGATAATTCTGTCATCTGTAAATATTAATGTAAACCACAGGCTTGTTGTCTTAAATGGTAAAAATAGTGTTACATGTGGAACTGGAAAAAATGTAACAACAGTGCACTCTACTGACCAAGTAAAGCATGTTGTGACCCTTTAATGTTAGGACTCGGAGCCAGTGAGTCTAGAGTGGGGCATCCTGCCTATTGTTTTAAGGCCAGAGTTAATGGCCAGAATTTGCATGCATAAATGTCCTTTATTGCTCTGGTTTCTGCCCAGAGGTGAAGCATGTAAATGTAGTTTCTGTCAGCCTGGGAACCCAGGGAAGTGTGAAGAATGATGTAATGTAACCCAGGGAAGTGTGAAGAATGATGTAATGTAACCCAGGGAAGTGGGAAGAATGATGTAATATGAACCAAGAATGTGATTTTAAAAACAGAGAGAATCAGAGAGCATTAAGCATTTTTGTCTTGACCATCCAACTCATCAGCACTGTCTTGCTCTATATGTAAGTTTATCTTAGACTTGTGTTTTCTCTTAGAAATAGCTAGAAACTAGAAAGATTAGACTAAGTGTTTTTTCTGTGATGTCAGAACTGTACTACTTAATTATTTTAAGTATTTCTCTGTGATCTCTGAACTCTTGACTATATTGTCTTGTGTTTTGACTATTTGTTATTCAATATTTTTAAACCCTTTCAACTGTGGCTGTTTTTGTAGAGATAATTTAAGCTCTTTAGAGTACTTGCATGCCTTTGGTAAAATTGTACAAAGCCACTCCAGTAGCTTTAGCCGTGGGCTATACTACCAACTGGATAATAATATTGCACAGTAATAATTGGACACCCTTTTAAGGGCCTTTGAGTAGCTGATAAATATTAGTGGGTGGTGACAGCTGGTACTACTGTATAGCCTGGGAAAAGGGAGGCACAGCTGGAGAACCTGTGCCAGCCTTCCCCAGGGGTGTCTGTGTGGTTGTATAAACCCTTCTCAAAGTGTGTGCGTGTGTGTGTGTGTGTGTGTGTGTGTGTGTGTGTGTGTGTGTGTGTGTGTGTGTGCGCGTGTGTGTTCAACTACTTGGGCACAGGGACACAAAGCACTGGTTGGACAGAGAGGGTGCTGGAGGTTTTAGCTTGCCCACTAGGTTGAGATCTGGACCCTATAGCTGTGCCAGTGGGGAGTCTTACTGGGGACCTGGAGAGCAAGGGAGCAACCAGCCCCGGACTGACTGTGATCGCTGTGTGCTCTTAAGGGAAATTGCACTTTACTGTGTGTATTTGTTATCCTTTCCTCCTATATGAGATGCCCTTCACTGGTGTTAGTGGTGAGGATTGTGGCTCCTTGATTGCTGGGCCAGGGCACGGGCATCACATATTAATTGTTTGGCAGTGGTGGGATATCCACACCACATATTAATTGGTTGGCAAATACTAATTGGCTTGTAGTGGTGTGGGTAGAGTGAATTCCTTTAGCTTGTATACAGTGAGCTCTGAAGGTGTTTTGTACTCTAAATCAGCCACACAGTGAATACCCAGAGTTCAGATCACAATTGTTTTATTTCTTTTGTTAGCTTAGTTAGTCAGGGTGAGCAGGCAGCATGTCAGCAGAGGAGATTGGAAAGCTGACAAGGAGCCAGCTGGTGGAGATGTCCCAGGCTAGGGGACTGGTGCATGGAAACCTGACTAAGGCAGACCTGATTGCTGCCTTGGTTACAGCTGCATCAGAAAACAGCAACCAGGAGGACAATTAGACTGGCAGTGGAGATATAATACCCTTGGGGAATGGACAGTTCAACCTTTCTGCAGATGACTTAAAAATCCATCTGGAGCTAAAGAGACTTGAGTTGTTGGCCAGGCGTTTGGAGATAGAAGCAGCTGAGAGACTGAGGAGTCTACAGGCTGAGGAGAATGAGAAGTTGCTACCCCTGGAAGCTGAGGAAAAGGAGCAGCAGAGGAAGCATGAGAGGGAAATGCTGACTCTTTGCCAGAGTCATGGAGCTAATGGGGAAGGGAGTAACTGGACCCCAGAAGTACAAAAGGTCATAATTTCTTCTGCAGTTTAAAGAGGGGGATAATTTTGACAGTTTCATTCATATGTTTGAGAGGGTATGCAAACAGTATGGTGTTGACGAAAGGCTCTTGGTATGGTTCCTGACCCCCTTACTGCATGGTAAAGCTGTAACTGTTTTGTCAAAAATGTCTGACGTTGCATGTTTTGATTATACTGCTGTTAAAAATCACTTGTTAGAATTGTTTATGCTAACACCTGAAACATATAGGAAAAAGTTTTGTGAGCACAGACGCAAGGCAGATGAAAGTGTGTGTGAATATGTTGCTGAACTGAGCACTTATTTCCATAGGTGGGTGAGTGGATGTCAGGTCACCACTTTTGAAGGGCTAGCAGACCTTTTGGTAAGGGAACAAGCCCTTAGCACTTTGCCTGAGGACATGAGGATCTGGTTTGCTGATACACAATGTGCTACTTCAGATGAGTTGGGGAAGAAGGGAGACCTATACCTGGCAAGCAGGGCAGGCCTGCACAGGAAAGGGATCCCCAGTACTGCTCATGGGTCTAAAGGAACCCATGGTGGGCAGCACAGACTGCCCCAACAGAATCTGCCTGTAGCAGGGGAAGCCACTAGTCCAGGTACATGTCCAGGAGCTAGGGTTAAATGTTTTGAATGCAACCAGTGGGGCCATGTGGCATACAGGTGTCGACGGAGGCAAGGTGGAGAACAAAAGGTGAGGGAGCCAGTAAGTGAGAAAGACAAAATGCCAATAGTAGGTTGTCTTGAGACAAAAGGGGTACCAAACTACTATACTGCAGATGTCCTGACAGGGAAGGATTTGGATGAGGCAGTACCATGTGTTTATGCAGTTACATGCAGTCAGGCTAGGAGACAAGCACGTGAGTCTGGTAGCCTGGGGGAAACCCAGACAGACTGCATACTTGCAGCCAGGCCTGGTGAGGTGATTACTTCAGGGAGGGAGATACCCTGTAACAGTGAGACTGAAGGTGAGCCACAGCTGCTTGGGCGTACTGATGGTCCCTTGGACAGAGTGACTGCAAAGGTAGAGGTGAGTAGTAGTACCCAGGCTGACAGTGAGGCATCACTGTCAGAGGATGCCAGACTTCCTGTGGAAGGGGAGCTGGGAAGGGGTACAAGGAATGAGTTGAGACAGACTCAGCTCTCAGATCCTACATTGCAAGGCCTGAGGCAGGTAGCTAGGGAGGCACCTGATTCTCAAGGAAAGGGGGAATCTGTATACTAGGACAAAGGGTTACTATACAGAGAGTGGACCCTTGAGGGAGGGCTAGAAGGTTACAGAGTACAGTAGTTGGTAGTGTGTAGAATCTACCATCTGGCACTTCTAGCCATATCCCATGATATTCCCTTTGCAGGTCATATGGGCATAAAACATACAAAGAGGCATATTATGCAGAACTTCTATTGGCCTGGAATTTCCAGAGATGTAACAGAGTACTGCAGTACCTGTGAGCAGTGGCAAAAGTTAGGCAAGGCAGGAGACAAGGTGAGAACTCTTTTGATGCCTTTGCTTGTGATTGGGGAGCCATTTCAGTGGGTAGCTATGGATATTGTGGGTCCTCTGAGTACCCCAAGTTCCACAGGGAAAAAATATATCTTAGTGGCAGTGAAGTATGCTACACGATACCCTGAGGTGGTGGCTTTCTCCTCCATTGAGGCAGAGAAGGTGGCAAATGCGTTGTTAGAGATTTTCAGCAGGGTAGCTTTCCCCAAACAAATACTGACTGAATGAAGTGCCAATTTCATGTCAGACCTGCTTGCTTGTCTGTGGAAATCTTGTGGAGTGAAGCACATGAAGACCACACACTGCCATCCCCAGACTAATGGTCTTGTTGAGAGGTTAAACTCTACAATCAAGTCCATGCTACAGGCATTTGCAGATCAGTTTAAGAGGGAGTGGGACAAATATTTGTCCCCTCTGTTGTTTGCTTACAGAGAGGTTCCCCAGGAATCCACAGTTTTTTTACCCTTTGAGTTTCTGTATGGGCATAGGGTGAGGGGACCTCTAGATTTAATTCGAGATGAGTGGGAAGGTGAGTGCGAGCCTCACAAGGAGTCTGTTGTGGTATACATCCTAGACCTCAGGACAAGGCAATGGGAAATCAGGGGCTTGGCTCAGGAGAACCTGACAGAAACCCAAGAACAGAAAAAGGTGTGGTATGACAGGAATGCTTGAGCTAGAGAGTATGCTGTGGGGAAGCAGGTAATGGTTCTCATTCCTGTCAGACACAACAAACTGCAAGCAGCTTGGGAGGGACCTTACAAGGTGGTAAGAAAGATAAGTGATGTTAATTACATGGTGGAACTGCTAGGCAATAGGCAGGGACACACATTGTACCATATTATCATGATGAAACCTTACCATGATAGGGAAGCTCTTGTGCTGAGCATTTGCAGTGGATTGCAGGAGGACTCTGAGGGAGATCTGGGCACTGATCTCCTCAGTGAGGCTCGGGATGTCACCTCAGTGGAAGGGGTAGCAATGTCCCAGCAGCTATCTCCTACCCAAGTTCGAGAAATCCGAGCAGTGTTGCAGGAATTTGGGGACATGTTCACTGGGAAACTAGGGTGCACCCTCCTGGGGCAGCACCAGGTGGATACAGGACCCCAAAGGCCTATTAGGCAGGCCATTATAGAGTACCTGAGAGAGTCAAACAGACTCTGAGGGAGGAGGTACAGGAGATGTTGGAACTAGGGGTGATTTGAGAGTCCAACAGTCCCTAGGCCTCCCCAGTGGTGCAGGGGCCAAAGAAGGATGGCAGAACCAGGTTCTGTGTGGACTACAGGAAATTAAATAGTCACACAGAGTCAGATGCTTACCCCATGCTTAGCACAGATGAGGCCCTAGAGCAGCTGGGTGGGCCTATGTATCTTACAACCATTAATCTAACCAAGGGTTACTGGCAGGTGCCCTTCACTCCCATTGCTAGAGAGAAGATAGCCTTTGTGACTCCTTTTGGCTTGTATGAGTTCATGAAGATGCCCTTTGGAATAAAGAATGTCCCAGCAATTTTCCAGAGGCTGGGAGATCATATCCTAGCAGGAGCAGGAGGGTTTGCCCTTGCTTACCTAGATGATATTGCCATCTGCAGCCATTCCTTGCAAGAGCACCTTCAATATGTCAGGGAGGTACTGGGCAGACTACAGAGGGCAGGGTTGACCATTATGCCATGCAAATGTCAGGTGGGTATGGCAGAGGTCTCCTACCTAGGACATAGAGTGAGGAGTGGTAAGATAAGGCCAGAACTTGCCAAAGTGGAAGCCATTCAGGCATGGCCTGCACCTGTTACTAAAAAGCAGGAGAGGGCATTTTAGGGACAGCAGGGTACTACAGAAAGTCCATCCCCAATTATAGTACAATGGCTGCTCCACTCACAGACCTGACAGGGAAGAACAGGCCAGATAAGGTAGTGTGGATCCCAGCATGTGTGCAGGCATTCCAGAATCTTAAAGAAGCTTTGGAAGGACCTCCTGTGTTAGCCAGTCCAGATTACAGCAAAGAATTTGTTGTGCAGGTGGATGCTTTAAACCATGGGGTGGGGGTTGTACTTAGCCAGATTTCTTCAGAGGGGGAAGAGCACCTAGTGGTTTATCTCAGTCATAGGCTCCAACCCAGGGAGGAATGCTATGCAGCTGTCGAAAAGGAATGCCTAGCCATAGTGTGAGCACTACAGAAACTTCAGCCTTATCTGTATGGAAGGAAAGTTACTGTTATGACAGATCACAACCCCCTAACATGGTTAAACAGAGCCAGCCAGCCAGCAAAATGCCAACTTGCTAAGATGGAGCCTAGGGTTGCAAGCATATGATATGTCCGTGCAGCACTGCAGTGGGATTAGCAATGCCAATTCAGATGGGGTCTCAAGACAGGGAATGGGGTAAGGTACACTCAGATAGAGCTAACTCCCTTAAGCAGCGTTTATCAAGGGTCACTTAAAAAAACTAGCGTGAGTTCTCCAGGGGGGAGATATGTGAAGATTGGGTGAAGATAAGTGAAGGCTGCCAGCCTAGCCAGATAGAATTTTGGAGATAATTCTGTCATCTGTAAATATTAATGTGAACCACAGGCTTGTTGTCTTAAATGGTAAAAACAGTGTTACATGTGGAACTGGAAAAAAATGTAACAACAGTGCACTCTACGAACCAAGTAAAGCATGTTGTGACCCTTTAATGTTAGGACTCGGAGCTAGTGAGTCTAGAGTGGGGTATCCTGCCTATTGTGTTAAGGTCAGAAGTAATAGCCAGAATTTGCATGCATAAATATCCTTTATTGCTCTGGTTTCTGACCAGAGGTGGAGAATGTAAATGTAGTTTCTGTTAGCCTGGGAACCCAGGAAAGTGTGAAGAATGATGTAATGTGAACTAGGAATGTGATTTTAAAAACAGAGAGAATCAGAGAGCATTAAGCATTTTTGTCTTGACCATCCAACTCTTCAGCACTGTCTTGCTCTATATGTAAGTTTATCTTAAACTTGTGTTTTCTCTTAGAAATAAGAAATAGCTAGAAACTAGAAATATTAGACTATGTGTTTTTCTGTGATTTCAGAACTGTACTACTGAATTATTTTAAGTATTTCTCTGTAATCTCTGAACTCTTGACTAGCACTGTGTAGTAAAAAGTATTGTCTTGTGTTTTGACTATTTGTTATTAAATATTTTTAAACCCTTTCAACTGTGGCTGTTTTTGTAGAAATAATTTAAGCTCTTTAGAGTACTTGCATGCCTTTGGTAAAATTGTACAAAGCCACTCCAACAGCTTTAGCTGTGGGCTGTACTACAAACTGGATAATAATATCACACAGTAATAATTGGACACCCTTTTAAGGGCCTTTGAGTAGCTGATAAATATTAGTGGGTTGTGGCAGCTGGTACTACTGTATAGTCTGGGGAAAAAGGTGGAACAGCTGGAGAACCTGTGCCACCCTTCCCCAGGAGTGTCTGTGTGGTTGTATAAACTCTTCTCAAAGTGTGTGTGTGTGTGTGTGTGTGTGTGTGTGTGTGTGTGTGTGTGTGTGTGTGTGTGTGTGTGTGTGTGTGTGTGTGTCAGCTACTTGGGCAGGGACACGAAGCACTGGTTGGACAAAGAGGGTGCTGGAGGTTTTAGCTTGCCCACTAGGCTGAGATCTGGACCCTTTAGCTGTGCCAGTGGGGTGTCTTATTGGGGACCTGGAGAGCAAGAGAGTAACCATATAGTCTGACTGTGATCTCTGTGTGCTCTAAAGGGAAATTGCACTTTACTGTGTGTATTTGTTATCCTTTCCTCCTATATGAGACTCCCCTCACTGGTGTTAGTGGTGAGGATGGAGGCTCCTTGATTGCTGGACCAGGGCATGGGCGGCACAGCAATGAAAGTGCACTGTAAAAAATGTTTCTTAATGCACCTTTAATGCAAATAGCTACCCAGAAATTTACATGAAAAAGTTTAATATTATGCCATCATTTATTTAGTATTTTATTTATGTGCAGTTATCACTTCATGGAATAATGGCTTAATCTGATTGAATAACCCAGCCAACTTCTTTTCTGAGCTTTTATTAGGTTGTGCCAATGTGACAGTGAGGAGGAGGGTTTGCATGGCATGGATTAATGAATATAGACTTTCAAAACTGGCCTGCTCATATGCCATAAGACAAAAGTTAGGGTTCTGGCTGATAGGTCAGGAGACATTTCCCCCACAAGCTATAATGCTGAAATCAACAGGCCACAGCACCTGTAGACCATACAGCGATGCAGCCAAAAGGCAGAAATGCTATGGTGATTCACACTGCACAGAAAACCAGTACATTGTGATGATTCCTAATGAAAGCTACCCGGCTGTTTCTTGACAGTGGAAACAGCCATGGTAGACAAGTGATTGTCGTGGATGTGTAATTCAAGAAACATGGCAAGAAATCATACCTGCAATTGTCCACATGTCAGCAAAACCCCCAGATGATTGTCTCAGTGTACGCATACAAAACAAATGCTGATGTCTGCTGTACAAGTGAGGATTAATGTCACCAAATAATGACAGCCCTCTAAGCTGCAGCTGCAGCTGTTAGAGCCATGAACACATGCTCACAGAAACACTGACTGGTATCCTAGCAATGTATCAAGTGTGGAAGAGCTAAATATAAAACCTCACCATAGTACCAGATAACTGTAAAGATATGTGCAGCACGTCCAGAGGTTTGCCCCATATAATGCAGCCATTTTACATAACAATGTGGTGTGCTTGCAACTTAGTGACAGAGTATGAAAGACTGCAGTTAGAAAAGAATGGTAGACATGAGTTTCAGACCTCATACACACCAGATACGTCCCGTTAATATCTAAAACCTGTTATGCTGTCACTGCAGTACGTCTGTCTGGGCAAATAGAGCCCCTAGTTCTGAGCCGTGGTCCACCTGTAGTCATAGATTGTACGGATGTCTTGCTATAAGAGGCTGAGAGATAAATACATACCTAAGTAAGTAAGTAAATAAATAAATAAATAAAATGCGGTCTTTGTCCCCCCAGTATTACAGATACCAGGTGCAACAAGGTGAAGAGGACTGTATATAAATAAGGGAAAACTAGGTAGTAGATAGGCGATGGTTGATGTACCCCACCTACAACTGTGGGGATATCTAGGCTATGATAAATGTAGTGACATGCCTGCAATGAAGAACACGAAGTATCTAACCCTATGGTTTGTTGGGGGTGCACGCCTCATAGTGCTGTACAAGCTGGAAAGGTAGCACATGCTGGACTACTTGTCAAGGTTAGTGACTACAAACCCCTCTAACATGCCAGAACACATCATTTTCTACAAGGAAGGAGACAACCATGGCTATTACCATCTACATGACATTACAGTAGCAACCCCCATGTACACTACAACTGTAAAACAGGGAAACCATAGTACATATAACAAACAAACAAATGAGTATAATCCCAGCTCACCTACCAAGGCAGACTGTAGTGTAGTGGAGCAGCATGTGTGGCACATGGGGGTTTGACAAAATAATCCTATGATAGCTGCAGATAGGGTAAACACATACCACATGCAACACATAGTTCACAAAGTCAGTGTGCTAAACAGTCACAGCCCTTAAGGCCAAACAACATGCCAGATACACTTGTAATAGACGACTCCATAGTCATACACACTGACGTCCTGCTCACCAGACTGAACAAGGAAAAGGTTACAGTAAGCTGCCTGTCGGGCGCTAGAATCCGCAACATAACACAAGCACTCAGGTCACTCCAAAGCAAGTACAAATACGACTCAGTCATTGTCCATGCTGGTGTGAATGACCTGAGACGTACCTCCCTGGACTACATGAAAAGAGACATAGAGGAGCTCTCTGATTATGTAGCCCAGGCCGGTATGACCCTGACCCTGAGCAGCATCTTACCCTCACCAAGAATGATGCCACAGTACAAAGACAAAATGATCATCTTTAACAATTGGCTTAATTACTGGTGTCTTTCTAAGGGGATCCAATGTCTGTCTGCTTGGGATGACATGCTTGACAAGCCATGCTGCTTCACAAGGGATGGCTTGCACCTGTCACCCCTGGGCTTCCGGATATTGGCCAAGGCTCTTGCCACCCCCATAGTGCCTTTTTTAGGCAAGGCTCAAAAGACAAACCCACCTCCCTAGAAAACACAAGTGAAAAAAAACTAAGGGTAATGCTGCTCAATGCCAGAAGTCTAAACCTCAAGATGCACGCCTCAAGCCCTCCTCAGTATGGAGAACATCGATGTCTGTGCAGTGACTGAAACCTGGTTCAAGGCCCCTGAGAGCACCCCAGCACTACCAGGTTTTACCTCATATCATGCTTTCCGGCCCCAAAACTTGGACCGAACCACAAAAGGAGGGGAGTATCCATATTCATCAAAGATACCCACACCTCCAGGTTAGTGGCAATGCACGAAGCATTGGAGACCATCCAGGTGCAACTAACCATAGGCAAAACTGCCCTACAGGTTGTAGCATGCTACAGACCACCCTCTCAAACTCAGGAACCCCACTCAGCCTTCCTGAAGACACTGAAGAGTATGAATGTCTCACCAAATACCATCATATTGGGAGACTTCAACTACCCAAACATAGACTGGGAACATTACTCAAGCCCCAACACCCTAGCCCAAAGGTTCCTAGAATTCATAAACTCGAATGCGATGGAACAACTAGTCACCATTCCCACAAGAGGAGATAATATACTAGACCTGATCATCACAAACATGGGGACAAAATGCTCCACACCGGAAGTATACCCCTCATTGGTGAGATCAGACCATAAATTAATCTCACTGGAAATCCACATCCCGCCCCCACCCCTGCACAAAAGACCACAGTGAAGAACTTCTCAAAAGCCGACTTCACACTTCTTAAGACTGAAGTGGTATCCTTCAAGGCCCCTGGGCCAGTGGAAACCACAACCCACACCGCTGAATCCTTTATAAATGCCTTCTATGGGCACCTTCAAGAATGCATGACCTAATGAATTTAGAAGGTATCAACACATACATGACGTTTTATTATATTGTAATATTTGTTATTCATTTTGAATTGTACACATAAACAGCACACAAAGCTTAAAAAGAAGTATATCACTTGGAAGAAACTGTATGAATAGTTAACACATACAGACTTTACTATAATCTTTTCTGATAAGATCACCCACGTAAATTACTATAATTTAACTTAATTTTATAAAAAAATTAATATATTTAAGTCCTTGACTGGAACTATATAACATATTTGTAAACACACTGCAGCTAGTGTACTCAACCTTAAGGATAGTAAGTCAATTAAGGTTCATGAATGTAGCTATGTGTTATTAGGCATTTTAAGGGTAAAAAAGAGTTGCTGTTTAATTATCAAGATACTCTGTAAATATTAAATTGTTCAAGTAGCACAATCATTAAGCAGTAATGAGCAAGAAAAAATCTCAGTCTTGCTTATGATATTGTTTTTTATATATATATATATATATATGTATATATATATATATATATATATATATATATATATATATATATATATATATATAGGAAAGAACTGCTGAATTATAAGTATGCTTTTATTAAAGGCAAGTTATATTAATATTGTACATCCTCACTGAAAATGAATGGTTGTGTAGAGACACAGTAACTCCCATTATATAACCAAGGCTAAAGAGATTGTCTTGTATGTCTAAATTGATCAGCCTTGAACCTTAGATTGCAAAAAGACATGCAACATACTTTTACTTATAATACTGAATATATATTATATAACATCACAAATGCTAAAGCCATTGTCAGCTACATCTCATATCAATCAGCATTAAAATATGATTTGAATAGCATAGGCATTTACTAACATATTGCTGTTGGTACCTGATATGCATATAAGTAACAGGTCTAATTTCTGCCTATGAAAGTAAATACCAGGCTGTGTGCATTTGTTAATTATGAAACAAGAGCATGCTATCTATTATTTTTAATATCCTGTAGGTATGTACTTGTTAGAGACACACACATGCTGCAAAGCTGCTAGTTATTGCATATTCATTAGTATATTTCTGACTGCAGTGTTGTAAATATATGCTGTGGACCACTTGAGTTGAGAATATGTCTCTATATTGGGCATGTTCTCTGTTTGAACGTTGTATATTATCTATAATATGATATGGGGTACCCTCACTAAATTCAAAGAAGCCACAATAGAAACAAATATTTATTAAAAATGGAGAATAGAAGGATGAAGAGAAAAATGAAGGAAAATGGTTGATGGTCATATAAGGTTATCTTTTCCTGTGTATGTAGAAGAGTTGACAGTAATAAGTACCAAATAATTGTGTTATAGCATATTTAAAGCCTACTTTGCTTCTCATATTTTCCAACTTTACAGTTATAACGCTGCAGATAAATCCTGTAATATCATAAGGAGTATGAGTTGCTATTTGACACATGACATATGTGGTATACTAGCGATGAAATATTCCAGTGGCAATACAAATGTAACGTTATATTCATTGTTACGGATACTTTCTGATTTAATCTCCTTGTGGCATGGCTAACTGATGCATATAATGCTTAACATTTTTTTTTTTTTTTTATGTATGTATGCATATATGTGTGTATGTATGTATGTGTGTGTGTGTATATATATATATGTGTGTGTGTGTGTATGTATATATATATATATATATATATATATATATATATATATATATATATATATATATATATATATTTATAGGTAGACCATTACAATAAATTTGATACCTATGAATGCCACTCACACTATAAGGGAGATAGACAGCAAGCATATTATTTTTAAGATACATAACCATTATTGCTACACAAAAGATATATTAAAATAAAAGATTTTCCTTTACAATTTAAACAAAACCAAATAGTTAAGTATTAAATCTATGTATAGTTGTGTTGCCATAGTGTTTTTATAAAATATTAAAAATAGATAAAGACTGTATTTAAGTAATCTGTAAAGACAGATACATGTATACTTATAAGATACTTTTCATTATAAAACTACCATATGGCAGGGCCGGGGGAGGATGATGAAATGCAGACTTAGAGAGATCGCTTGAATGATTAGATCATTCAAGGATGAGATGTTTTTTCTCATGGAGGGGTTTGGTGGTTGTTTATCTTATATTATTCTCAGTTATGATCTTGTAATTTACTTTTATTGGGTGTCTATAATCTATTGTAATACTGTTGGAAGAAGAAAGAACAAGTCATTCTCTTCATGTACACACATCTACACATTGTTACGAGTATATGAATATGGATAAAAGCAAAGCTAATATAAATCCAATTGCAAAATGTATATCTCTTAATGTAAATGGTTTAAATAATAACTGCAAAAGGGGAAGTCTTTATAGATATTTAAAGCTATGTGAAGCACAACTAGTATTTTTACAGGAAACACACCTTACACAGGAAGACATAAATAAAATAAACAATAAAAAATATGCAATACTAGTAAGTTCCACCTATAATCAGAAGCGAAGGGGAGTAGTAATTTTGTGGAAAAACACTACTTTAATGCCTAAAATCATAATACATTCCATGACAACTCAGGAATGTTTTGTCTAGTGACAATATCTATCAATGAAATTATATATACATTAGTGAATATTTATTGGATACCAGGACTAGGTGTTAGAGTGGCCAAACAACACTTAGAAGACATTGTACAATATACCAAAGGCAATTTAATCATAGCTGGATATTTCAATTGCATTATAAAAGAAAGTGACGCAAATACTAAAACTACACGTAAGAGATCACCTTTAACAAAGTTGTTATCTGAGTTTGTTGAAACTTTTAATATAGTTGACATAAATGAGTATGCTATCCCAGATTCACTATTCTTTACACATTTTTCCCATAGACATAATACATACTCTAGAATAGATAGAGTGTACATAACAAAGGATTTAACCTCTAAATTAAATAAAGTCAAGACAATTTCATGTCCTTTTTCGGACCATAACACCATAACGTTTGAGATAGACTTATGTTTCAAGAGAAGGATATCAGTAACAAAAATACCATCTTACATAACAAATCTCAAAGATTTTAAGGAATTTTATATTAAAGAGACACAAACATTCCTAGATATCAATCTTACAAAAGATGTATCTGAAATATATATATGGGATGCATTGAAAGCATACCTATATGGAAGAGTGGTGGGATGGTATAAAAATAAACAAAAACAGTGGAATAAGGAATTAATGGAATTACAGTCAAAAGTAGATAATTTAAAGCTTCATATTCAAAATGGAAACACCAACTTAATAAAAGAACTAGAAGATACTAATAAAAATACTCAGAGACGCTACACCACAAAACAATGATCAACTTAGAAAAAATTAAACTATGTTACTATTCAATGAACCCTAAAAACCAACGAAGAATAGCAAATAGGACTAAAAAGATTATTAAAACAAATCAAATCAAGGAAATACATAATATAGAAACCAAAAAGAAAGTATCTGCTTTAGAAGGAATACTAGAAGCTTTTAGGCTATTTTTTTATAAACTTAATAATCAAAATGAGAAAACAGAAACACATTCAGCATTGAAAGCTTTTCTCAAAAACAATGTTAAAGTTAGCTTATTAGAGGAGCAGGTACAACTAATAGATAAACAAATAACAATGACAGAACTTAAAGCTGAAGTAAATAAGCTAAAATTAAACAAAGCTCCAGGTATAGATAATATCACCCCAGAAATGTTTAAATTACTATCAAATGAGGCTTTGCTGTTGTTATTGAATGTCTTTACATGAGTTAAAAATGGTAAAGACATTCCTCCTCCTTGGAAGTACACATTAATATCACCAATTCTGAAACAAAATAAAGATCCCAGTGAATGTTCATCATACAGACCCATTTCACTTCTTAATATAGATTATAAAATTTTTATGGCAATACATGCTGCTCAAATAAAACAATTACTACCACTTTTGATAGAGGAGGATCAAACAGGTTTTATAAAAGATAGGAACACTTATGACAACATTAAAAGAATTCTTTCCTTAATTGATTATATAAATGTCACAAAAAACAAAATGAATGTTATTAGCTTAGACATAAATAGCATTTGATTCAGTGAACTGGGATTATCTGTGGTTAGTTTTAGAAGAATATGGCTTCTCAAACAACTTCACTTTGTTAATAAAATCATTATATGAAAAATCATTGGCTTATATAAAACTTGGATCTTGTCTGTCTAAATCTATTAAAATAACTAAGGGCACAAAACAAGGCTGCCCTCTTTCTCCGTTATTGTTTGCACTAGTCATTGAACCCTTAGCAAATAATATACGTATGGATAAAAATATTGAAGGAATACAACTAGACAACAGCCTAGAGCTTAAAATTCAACTTTTTGCTGATGATATTTTAATTACCTTAAAAAATAATAATAGCAGTTTAAAAGCATTATGGGACTCAATTCAAAACTTTTAAAACTTTTCAAGTCTTAAATTTAATGAGAACAAAACAAATGTATTGCTTATAAATACTAATAAAAAAGATCTAAATAAAAATTACCATAAATATATCTCTACCGATAATATAATTAAATACTTGGGAATTATAATAACTAACAACCTAGATACTACAATTGAAACAAATTATAAAGAGACCTTAAATAATATTAAAAATCTAATACAAAGATGGAATACATTCTTCTTTTCAATGGAAGAAAGGCTTTATATAATTAAAATGATCATATTTCCAAAAATTCTTTATGTCATACAAGCTTGTTCTTTGCCACCAGCTAAATCGCACCTAAAACAATTAAATGATTTAATGGTAAAATTCCTATGATATCCAAAAAAACCAAGGATAGCTATGAAGTATCATCTAGATGATTGGGATATAGGTGGCATAGGTTTACCAGACATGGAAATATATTTGCATTCATCCATTATTAAAACAATATCATTATGGCTAAATACAAAATATACATCAAAATGGAAGCTAGTTCATGAGAGAATCTGGTTAAAATCAGGATTTGTAGTAGCAAATAAGTATACAGATTTTATACAAAACAATTTTCTATGGCTGATGAAGGAATATATGATGATACATAAGAATAAATATATAAGTTCCAAATACATTACTTATACATTAAAAATTTTCCAAAATCTTATTAATAGCAATCCTGATATTAAAGCATGGTCATTTCTTTTATATCCAGTAGTGTACACACAAGGTAATATAATAACATTTAATATGGAAGTAGTCAACATGCTTAAAGAAAAGGGATTAATATATTGGCATCAATTGCTAAACTCTGGAAAACCTCTGACAATAGACCAGATTAAACAGAAATTAAATATGGAAGATAGTTCGTGGTTACATGTACAAGAATTAAGACAGTATATATTAAGCAAACAAGAAACAATGCAACCATCAATAAGACAAAATGTTCCTAACTTTATAGAACATATAATATTACTAACGAATCAACCCATTACTGGAAAGGGATACTTATCATCTATTTATAAAACAAACAAAAAAATAAAAATGCATAATAATGACAAAATATGGAATTATTATTATAGATTAGTTAATGGACATGTGCCAAATGACAGAGATAAAAAACTAATTCTTCTCTCTCCAAAGCAGACATCACTTTCATTACATTGGAGACTTTTTACATGGCAATTCATACACAGATCTTATGTAACCCCTCATAAAATGGAACTTATGTTTAAGAAAAATATTGGCTGCTGGAGATGTGATTTATCAATAAAAGCAGACTGGCAACATATGTTCTACGAATGCCATTTGATTAAACCATATTGGGATAAAATAAATTATTTTCTGCAAATGGTATTCAATGATAAATTCCAGATTTCCAAATCTATTATTTTGTTTAATGTACCTGTACCCAACTATGTGCCAAGAACAAAATATGTAATCTTATGGACTCTCCTAGCTATTGCAAGGAAGAACATTACATCAAACTGGAAATCCAAAGCTTCTCCAACTTTTAAGCAATTCATGAATATGGTGTCAGCAGTATCGCAATTGGAAATGAACACTATTAAAGGAAGAACTGAAAGAACTGCATCATTATACGTAGCATGGCAAAAAGTAACTGAAATACTGGAGAATAATGACTGCAGCAGATTATAATCAGGAAACAATTGTATAGAAAGTCAATTATATGTCAATAATAGACACCCTTGTAAATACTTTATTTTGGTTTTAATGTTTGATATCTGTTTAGAGGTTTGAGCCTACCTTTTTAAATAATTTGTAAATACTTCATTGTCATAAATAACCTGCATTCATGTTTTCTTGTTTTTGGAAATGAATAAAAATATTTAAAAAAAAAAAAGAACGCATGGATCATGCAATCCCTAATAAAACCAAGACCCATTCCCCCAAAGGCAGGCACCCTGTCTGGTGGACCCCAGCCATTAACAAACTTTACAACAGGAGGAGGAAGCTACTACATGACAGAGCAAAATCCCTAAAAGGGAAGGCATCTCTGATCAGTACTAGCAAAAAACTACGATCACTCATAAAATCATCCAAGGCCAACTTTGAGAGAAAAATCACAAAAGGCACAAAAGACAATCACAAGGCCTTCTTTAGCTATGTTAGAAACCTGGGTGGAAACTCCCAGATATGCTCAGAGTTAGTCCAAAATGACACAAAATACATTGAACCCACAGACATTGCCAACATTCTGGCAGACAGGTTAAGTGCAAATTTCTCTACCCCCTCCCCCCAAAAGGAGAAATATGTATTCCAGCAGAGTGTAGCCTCCCTAACATCTCAGATGCCCAGGTGAGAGCCGCCCTCTCCAAAGCTAAAAACACAGCATCAATGGGACTGGATGGTGTCCCGGGCTGCGTGCTACATGAACTCCAAGAGGAACTAAATCCGCACATAAGGCTGCTGTTTAATCTTAGCCTTACTACAGGATATGTACCCAAAGAGTGATGTACAGCAACAGTGGTCCCACTCCACAAAGGCGGTGCTTCTACGGACCCTGGAAATTTCTGCCCCATAAGCTTGACGAGCCTGGTCTGCAAAGCTATGGAAAGGATCATTATGGAACTCATAAACAAAGACATTGGGGACCTATAGACATTGGATACTATCCAATTTGGCTTTGTCAAGGGCAGATCCTGCCTTTTGAACTTGGTCAACTTTTTTGAAACAGTCACTAAGGCCATTGATGAGGGTAAGGCAGTTCACACAGCCTATCTTGACCTTGCAAAAGCCTTCCACACAATACCCCACTCGGGCATCATAGACAAACTCACCAGCTTAAATGTAAACCCATATGTCACAAGATGGGTTGCAAACTGGCTCAAGGACAGTACCCACAAGGTCAGAATTGCTGTAGCCATGTCAGACTCTAAGCCAGTCACAAGCGGTGTCCCACAGGCTCAGTCCTGGGACTCCTCTTATTCGGCATTTATTTTTCCGAGGTGCAAGCAAACATAAGAGGATTGTGGCTGACAAAGTTCACAGATGACTGCAAACTGGGCACCATAATTGATACTCCAGCGGACACAAGCATCCTTCAGAGAGGCCTCATAGAAACGGATAATTGATGCCAGAGCCATGGCCTTAAACTGAACACCAAAAAATATATAGTCATACCCTTTGGGAAAAACAAGGTACCCACAAATTACCACATAGGTGGTAATCCATTAAGTACAGAAGAGGTAATCAGGGACCTAGGGACCCAAGTTGACAGTAACCTCTCATTTGACACTCACATTGCCAAGGTGGTTAGGAAAACCTTCTATATTGCCCACCTTATCATGAAGGGATTCACATACAGATCAAGAGAGGTCACTGTGCCCATGTACTCTTCTCTTATCAGGCCCATGATTGAGTACAATGCCCCATTTGGGATGTATCTTACCCGACACCTGCAGCAGTTGGAAAGACCCCAAAAGTTCCTCACCAAGAGGATAAAGGGTCTCAAACATATGTCATATGCTGCCCGGCTGAAGAAACTCCAGCTCTGTTCAGTCGCATACCGCCTACTCAGAGGTGATCTATGCCTGACGTACAAGGCCATGTCCAATCCAGAATTAATGGACATGCTCCACCTCAGAAAATCCAAATCCATCAGAGCCATGAGAGCAAGAGATTTGAACCTCAACACAGAAATAAATAGGACGTGCTGGAGAGACAGATTCATAACCCAGAGGCTCCCTACACTCTGGAACAGAATCCCAGTCCACGTTAGGCAGAGCCCCTCACTAGCTCTCTTCAAGAGAAATCTTGACGAGTGGATAGGAGATCGTAGGTTTACCCCGGGGGGGTCATCTCTGTGTCACTACTAGACAGAGGCACAGTAAACTAAACCCTAAATGGGTGTAGTATTCTCATCCCAAGGGGTGGCGAAAGCCACACACACTCTGGCTAGGCTTATAAATGCCCTAGGGCAGATAGCCTAGTACGAACCTATGAACCTATGAACCTATGTAGACGCAGGTAGGCAGGAAAGAGTGCTATACAGGGGAAATGTCCCTAAGTACTGTCTGCACCTGAACATGAGATTGGGCACCATATTCTGATTGGTCAAGACAGACAGCAGGATGTTAAAGGAGAACTGTACAATAAATGCAGCGTCAGTAGTGTAGCCATGCAGGTCAGACACCTACTGATCTGTATGTCGCTGACTGTCCTAGTGCTGTTCAATTTGAAAATACAGCATATCTGAGCTCTAGCAGAGGATACTGCAGCAGTAGTGTGGAGTGCACAGAGCAACAGACAACCTGTTGTGGCAGAAATTGCTTGTAAGGTGACATACTTCATGGTTCCCACAGTCACATAGTGGCCTACACCTAAGTGTCATTCAGGTGCTGTACCCTGCTAGACTGTACAACATGGATGCTGAGTGGCCGTCTACAAGTAGTTTGCTATGATGGATACTGCATATGAGTACAGCCCAGGTCAGCTTGGCAGCAGATATTGGACATTGCCCAGACAATGTGGCAAGCCAATGCTAGTGGTGGAGGGACACCTATACCATTTAGAGCATGTGGTTCTATCCAACCAATACTGGGCATGTATTGAGGGGAGAATAAAGGCTCATAGAGGCTAAGCTATCACTGTTCACCATGAAGATTGGGAAGAACTGCAGAAATCCTTGCCACACCAACATGGGCCTGATGCAACCAGTGCACAAGTAGCTGTGCTGCAAACAGAACTAAGGCCGAGGGCAGAACACAGCAATGATTTGCCTAGTCAGGTAATGCAGAGTGTCTTTGGAATGGCAGATAACAATGTGCTATGAGAGATGCCTTGTCATGCCACCCTCTATTGCAGCATTACCAGAATACAAGTGAGGGCATGGGCATCTATGTCAATACCCCTTGCAACGTTAGCAGATATTGATGTCAGCCACTACCCACTCCGCAGTGGTATCTTTCTCCTATGAAGAAAGTCAAATATGGATGGTAAGGATACCATTGTTCTGCTCACTACAGAGCAAAATTTGGCTGATCTATGCAGGTCACACATCATACTTGGGGATGGCACATTCCCAACACGTGCAGATGTGTGCCAACAATTATACACATTACATGGATTTACTGGCACCCCCACTACTACCAGGATTGTTTTCCTGGTTTGTTGCCTAATGACATGGAAAATGGAAAACAGAGTCAGCACACAATAATATGTGCGATATGCTTAAGGGAATGGCTGCAGATCTTGGAAGCACCTTTCATCCAAGCTACATCATGACTGATTTTGAGAAGTCAGCAATCCATGCCAGCTGGAAGGCATTCCACTAGAGTATTCTGATGGGTTGCCTGTTCCATTTTGCTCTGATCATTTGGCAGCAAATCCAGCATCACCACCTTGTGGCCCTGTATGGTATGGATACTGCATTCTCAACAGCCATCCGCAAGCTGATTGCACTGGCTTTCCTACCAGTAGATAATGTTGTTTCTGCAATTCTGGAGATTGTGTCTATACTACCAAACTGTGCTAAGCCCATAGCAACATTTCTGGACCATCACTATGTGCATGGCTGACCACGGAAGTATGCCTCCTGCTGTTGAGCATCACAATGACTGCTATCATCATCATCATCATCTTCTTTCGGCTGTTCCCATTAGGGGTCGTCACAGCGGATCATCTGTTTCCATTTCTTGCTGTCCTCTGCATCTTGCTCTGTCACATCAACCACCTCCATGTCCACTCTCACCACATCCATAAGCCTTATCTTAGGCCTTCCTCTTTTCCTGTTACCTGGTAGCTTCATCCTTAGCATTTTTCCTAATATACTCAGCATCCCTCCTCTGCATGTCAAACCAACTTAATCTTGCCTCTCTGGCTTTGTCTCCAAACCTTCCAACCTGGGCTGACCCTCTAATATACTTATTCCTAATCCTGTCCACCCTCGTCACACCCATTGCAAATCTTAACATTTTTAACTCTGCCACATCCAGCTCTAACTCCTGTCTTTTTGTCAGTGCCACTGTTTCCAACCCATATAACATAGCTGGTCTCACTACCCTCTTGTAGATCTCTTACTGGTACTCGTTTGTCACAAATCACTCCTGACATTCTTCTCCACCCACTCCATCCTGCCTGTACTCTCTTCTTCACCTCTCTTCCACAATCACCATTACTCTGAACTATTGATCCCAAGTATTTAAACTCATCCACCTTCACCATCTCTACCCCTTGCATCCTCACCATTCCTCTATCCTCCTTGTCATTCACACACATATATTCTTAGTCCTGCTGACCTTCATTCCTCTTCTCTCTAGAGTATATCTCCATCTCTCCAGGGTCTCCTCCACCTGTTCCCTACTCTCACTACAAATCATAATGTGATCTGCAAACATCATAGTCCATGGGCACTCCTGTCTGATCTCATCTGTCAACCTGTCCATCACCATTGCAAATAAGAAAGGGCTCAGAGCTGATCCTTGATGTAATCCCACCTCCACCTTAAATGCATCCGCCATCCATCAGTCCCACCGCAGACCTCACCGCTGTTACACTACCCTAGTACATATCCTGTGCCACTCTTACATACTTCTCTGACACTCCTGACTTCCTCATACAATACCACAACTCTTCTCTAGGCACCCTGTCATATGCTTTCTCTAAATCCACAAAGACACAATGCAAATCCTTCTGATCTTCTCTGTACTTCTCCATCAACACTCTCAGAGCAAACGTTGCGTCAGTAGTGCTCTTTCCTGGCATGAAACCATACAGCTGATCACTAATCATCACCTCCCTTCTTAACCTAGCTTCCACTATTCTTTCCCATAACTTCATGCTGTGACTGATCAATTTAATCCCTATGTAGTTACTACAGCTCTGCACATCACCCTTATTCTTAAAAATCAGTGCCAAAACACTTTTTCTCCCTTCCTCAGGCATCCTCTCACTTTCCAAAATTTCATTAAACAATCTGGTTAGAAACTCCATTGCCATTTCACCTAAACACCTCCATGCTTCCACAGGTATGTCATCTGGACCAACAGCCTTTCCATTCTTCATCCTCTTCATAGCTATCCTTACTTCTTCCTTGCTAATCCATTGCACTTCATGATTCACTATCCCCACATCATCCAACCTTCTCTCCCTCTCATTCTCTTCATTCATCAACCCCTCAGAGTACTCTTTTCATCTGCTCATCACATTCTCCTTGCTTCTGAGTATGTTTCCCCTCATTATCCTTTATCACCTTTACCTGCTGCACATCTTTCCTAGCTCGGTCCCTCTGTCTAGCCAATTGGTACAGGTCCTTTTCTCCCTCCTTAGTGTCCGACCTTTCATACAACTCTTCATATGCCTTATCCATAGCCTTTGCCACCTCTCCCTTTGTCATGCACCTCATCTCCTTATACTCCTGTCTACTTTCTTCATCTCTCTGACAATCCCACTTCTTCTTTGCCAACCTCTTTCTCTGTATACTCTCCTGTGCTTCCTCATTCCACCACCATGTCTCCTTGTCATCCTTCCTCTGTCCAGATGTCATACCAAGCACCTTTCTAGCTGTCTCCCTTACTAGGTCTGCTGTAGTTACCCAGCTATTTGGTAACTCTTTACTGCCACCCAGTGCCTATCTTAACTCTTTCTTGAACTCCACCTGACAATTACCCTTTTTCAATTTCCACCATTTGATCCTTGGTGCTGCCCTTACAGTCCTCCTCCTCTTCTTGATCACCAACATCATCCAACAAACCACCATCCTATACTGCCTAACTACATTTTCCCCAGTCACCACTTTACAGTCTCCAATCTCCTTCAAACTGGCCCTCCTACATAAGATATAATCCACCTGTGTGTATTTTCCTCCACTTTTGTATGTCACCCTGTGCTCCTCCATACCCTTTGAAATTCTGGAATGTGTTTGATGTCTCTGACATGGATTTTCCATGAACCAATAACCAGGTGGAAGCATGGCACTGTCGACTTAAGGTGTTACTCGGACGCCCTACAGTACAGTTTATTGACCTTCTGCCTGTTCTGCAACAGTAACAAAACCTAACAGATAACTGAAGGGAATCACTTTTCAAGGGGATGCCAATGACACTACATAGAAAGGCTATTGTTGTAAGGGAGCATCGCCTAAAACACATCATCCAACATAAGTGTGACTACAGCAATGTGCAGGATTTTTTACTTACTATGGCAGACTTTTGCAAGCTGTGACGGTATTTTGCATATAGTACACACCAAACACTACACAGATCACTTCACATGTTGTCTTAATAAAGGCTTTAATGCAAAAACAAAATAGCCAGCACCAAGGTGTAAAAAGGTAAATAACTTTTAATATAAAGTTATCACAAACAGACCGGTTTCGGCATTAATTTCAAGCCTTCCTCAGTGTAACCATAGAAGTAACAAGACACTCCTTATATACACACACCCATATAGAAACAGAAAAATCATTGGCTGTTCACAACAATTCATTTAATCCTGGAGGAATTAAACCCCCCCAACTTAATTATCCATCTTTTTTCTTTATTATTCAAAATGTTATGCCAGCCACTCTTGTTTGTTCTATCTCCCTTAATAATGTCAATGACAGTAAAAGTAAAAGTTGTAGAGGGATGTTTGAGAATATGCTTATATAATGCATTTGTCTGCTTTTTAAGTTTGATGTCACTCGTGTTTACTGATCCTAAATTTATATCATATACTTGACCGTATTGCAACTGCTAAAGTTTTTTTTTGGTAGTCTCTATACAATGGACACAATGACCACACCTGAAACATCCCTGCAGTGTATCCCCCAAAAGTGTAGATTGTTGAAATGGAACAGCTACCTGGGTACCACCTTATAATGATTAAAGTGGGATGCGAGGGTCCTACCTTTCCTAAAGCCAAATCGGCACTGTTCATCAATCAAAGTCCTGATTTTCTCATCGGCCAACAAGATGTTCCAATTTTCCTGTACCACCTCACAAAAAATACTGGTGTTGCATCCATATGTAGTGATCATTCTGATAGGGAATGACTCATTTGTGGATTTGGGTTGATATTGTAACAATTCCTGTCTGGCCATACCACTAACCTCCCTGCAAGCCATAGTGATTATCCCAGGTTTATATCCACGGTCCTTGAACCTCATGACCATATCATCTTTATAATAATTATGTTTGTCACTAGCAGAACAAATGTGCTTCACTCTCATGAATTGAGATTTTGGTATATTACGAATGACATGTGGCGGGTGATGACTGGTCGCATGTAAAAGTGAATTATATTCAGGGAATTTACAAAACACCTGTGTGTCCAAAGTACCATCCACATTCTTGGTAACTAGGACATCCAAAAATGTAATGTGGTTAAGATCTTGTGTACAGGTGAACTCAATACCCCATTTGTTCCCATTGAGGTAATCAACAAATTCCCGTAAATACTCCAAATCAGCCTTCCATATAAGCCAACAGTCATTTAAATATTGACGCCAGATGTCCATTTCTGGCAAATACAGATTGTGTAGGAGATTATATGTAAGGTGTTCTTCTATATAAGCCATAAATAAATCGGCGTAAATGGGGGCAAAAGATGCCCCCATCGCCATCCCCTTAGTTTGCAGAAAGCATTTGTCCTGGTAGTAAAAAACATTTTTGGTCAGGACATGTTCCGTTATGAGTATTAACAAAGTATTGAATCCTGGGGGATATAGTTTGGCAACTCCCAACCAATACTCAATGGCCAAAAGGCCAGCCCAATGAGGAATATTGGTATATAGGTAGGCCACATACAGTGTACAAAGGAACCAATGTGATTCAACCTGGGCATCAGATAGTATTTGTAAAAATTCAGTGGTATCACGTATTCTAGATCTCACTATGGGGCAGCAGAGGTTTCAGATATTGAGTCAAAAAAACAGCCAGTGGTTCCGTTAGCGATCCCTACCAGAAACAATCGGTCTACCCGGAGGGTTAGTTAGAGATTAATGAATTTTTGGTAACAGATAAAAGTGTTGCCTTTTGGGATCCTTTATCATAAGATGTTTTGAAGTGTTGTTGGGTATAACCCCTTCATCCACAGCATTTTGAATGAAATTGTCTCTCTGATGTTTAAATATATTAGTGTGGTCCAATGGCATAGACATATAATATAAATGGTTGTTGAGTTGCTGTAAAGCCTCATTATTATATGTATCAAATCCATGACCAAGGTGGCTCACCCTTATCTGTAGTAACGATGACTATGTTGGTATTAGACTTGAGTTCCATCAGTGCCCTTTGTTGAATCTTTGAGAGGTTATGAGGTTTGTTCTGTATTTCACCATGATAAGTATGCAGATCTTTAAGAGCATTATGTAAGAATAGTTGTACCACAGGGTACATGGATGGCATAAAATTTGATCTTTGAAAATGAAATGCCTGTTCAACAGAACAAAAATCATTATTTTTATCAAAAAATAATTTTAAATTCAATGTTCTACCAAAAGAATATAAATCTGTCACAAAATCATTTTCAGCAACAAAGAAAGCTGGCACAAAGTTTAGGCCTTTATTAAGAAGGTCACTTTTTACAGGGGTAAGAGTATGAGATGAAATATTGAGTAGATTATTATGTTCTACTTGTTGCTCAAGATTTGGAGTAAAGTCTCCACATTTGTTACGTTTCTTGTGTTTACGTCCCCCCCTCCTGTGACTGTTTATCATAAAGGGAAATCCGTGCTGGTATTGTCCTATTTTGGTGTAGGTGAGGTTATACCTACTGCTAATTCAGAGTCTGTGTAGGAAGAGGACTCATCCCCTGAGGTGCCTGTAGAGGAAAAATTGGTTTTCTTTAATATTGACCTTGGGTGTTTCTTTTTATTTGGTTTGGGGCCAGTCTTAGAGAATTTCACACTTTTATATGGATTAAAAATGGTCTACCCTTGCCATAATCCATAAGGTCTCTATTGAACTTGTGTAACTTATGCTCCTTAAGCTGTTGTTCCAAACCTGAAAGTTCCTGGACTAACTGTTGTAAATGAATAGAGTAAATTTTGTGACCCTCAAATACTTTAGATTGTTCACTCAACTTAGTAACCTCCAGTATTCCCCCATCTATATACCAGTCATAATATGAGGCTAAAGCCTACACAAACCCCATAGAAGCTTGTTATTGTATAGTTTCCCATGCTGTCTGTAATTCTTCAACAATATTATTGACCAGGGGCTGAGTCCTAACCTGTAGTCCCCGAGGGCTGATGTTTTTTGACATATAGGCTTTAAACAAACATAAGTGCCAAACACTGACTCTTAAATTTTTCATACTCCTTGATAACTGGTTAAACAAATCCTGACAATCAAACTCACGAGCTGCATGTTCATTCTCCCCAGAGGCTGGGTTAGAAACCCCCACTCCAAAGATACCGAAATTATCTCTATCTGAGGATATACCCCTGATTAAGGTCCATCTCAAAAAGGAAGAGCTGGTTATAATTATCAAATACAACAAAAACGACAAAATCCAGGCCCGTTAAATTTAGGATCAGTAAACACATGAGTGACATCAAACTGACAAATGCATTATATAAGCATATTCTCAAGCATCCCTCATTATTAAAGGAGATAGAACAAACAAGAGTGGCTGGCATAACATTTTGAATAATAAAGAAAAAGATGGATAATTAAGTTGGGGGTTTAATTCCCAGGAGATTAAATGAATTTGTGAAAGCCCATGATTTTTCTGTTTCTATATAGGTGTGTGTATATGTCTTGTTACTTCTATGGTTACACTGAGGAAGGCTTGAAATTAATTAAAAAAACTCTGTTTGTGATAACTTTATATTAAAAGTTATTTACTTTTTTACACCTTGGTGCTGGCTATTTTATTTTTGCATTACTGTCTCTTTAAGCCATGCACTGCTGAACTTGCAGGGGAACATTCTGGACTGCCTTGACTCCTTCTCCCTTGCTATCAGCCATTTGGTATAGGTGAGGTTTAATTGTGCTAATCTGATCCCTCCTTACCTTGGACCCATTCATCATCCTTAGTATTATTTATTTATTATGTTTTGGTTTCTGGCTTTGCAGCCGACTGTTGTGTCCTGGAGTCAGTTGAGATTTCGCGGCTGTTATTTCCTGGTGAAGTCTACATATTCACGGATGTGGTGGTTAAGACATTTTTCATTTTTATTGACTTGGACTGGTAAAACAAAGGTATTTACCATTTCCTATCTTTAATGTGTATCTAGCTGGATTGGGGATTTTGCATTAACTATATGGGACATTCTTTAATAACCATGCAGATGTTTGTTCAGTGTTTGTGTGGTTTATTCAGAATGAAGGGTTCTTGGACATCATTCTATATTAAACTTGGATATGGTTATAAATAGACTTTATATGCATTATCTACATGGCAAGTGGATTTGAAGCTGGGATTTCAGTTTTTTGTGTACATCGTTTTTGCATACAGTGACTTTGGAGTATACATCAAGTGGACAATTATATTTTTGGTTTAGTTATTGACTTTCTGTGTGTGTTTCTATATCGAACTGTGTGCTGCTTGTTTTCTTTACATTCCTCTTGGACTTTTTTTCGTACTGTTTCCAACCAGGAACATTTATCTGTTACAGGGACTAATTCAATTTTCCGTCAGTGTGTTGGGAATGTATATGACATTTAAATACATTTTGTGTTCTGTATAGGAATCTTTTAACAAATAGGCATTATAATATTGCCATATAATCAATGTTTGGTTAATATTTATCCATAGTGGTTAACTTGGGCAGTTTCTTTGCACATTTTATATATTTATCTAGTTTTCTCCTTGTATGAATCCTGTCATATCAAGACAATAGTGATCCAAACATTTATATGTATAAGAGTCAGGACATTTATTGAGGTTCACACAATAATTTTGGGATACTTTCCTTGTTCAGATAGCTTTGTTGTTGTATCCCATTGACCTGTGGGTCTATTATTTATTCTTCAGGTTAACTAATTATTACTTGATGGTGGGACAATATTTGGAGATATTCAAACTATTTTTGCTTCATGTGTCTATAGGTTCTAAGACTTGTGATACATTTTTCACCTTTCCAGGTCCCGATTGGTGCTGACTTTTGACATTTATAATGATATACTGGTTCTCCAATTTCTATTATATTGTTTCTCTTGAGGTGCGTTATATTTCAACTCTCCATTTTGG
Source organism: Protopterus annectens (assembly GCF_019279795.1). NCBI lineage: Eukaryota > Metazoa > Chordata > Ceratodontiformes > Protopteridae > Protopterus > Protopterus annectens. The sequence continues at coordinate 377,266,645 of NC_056751.1, read as the reverse complement.
AGTTTATATTTTGGATATCGAGGGGATTATACCTCTTGGGCAGTTTGTTATATAGGTCCTCTCATCTTTTTGTTTATTTGACTCTATTATTACATCATAAGGGATGTACTATTGTTACAACCTACTAAATGATTACAGGTCCATGGATTGTTGAATTTATCTCGGATGTAGCACCATCACCCTGAACTTGGGTAGGTGAAAAAGCTAGTATTGAGTTTTTTTTTTTTGGCTTCTTAAGAGTTACATAGCATCATCTTATATGATTATTGGATTGTACTCCATTTCTATAAGTGATTTATTTATCACAATATGAGTCTATCAGATAGCTATTCTAGCTTATGGATTCATATATAAATAATCTCTTTCTGCACTGAGTATTACGATTTTGGATTGGTAGCCATTAGTGTCAGTGGCCACTAACGTTGCTTTATTGGCTGAAATCTTTGAAGTAACGTAGCACCATGTTATATGAACAGTTGGTGGGGGCTATTATTGTACTTCATACTGGTTAAATTCTATAATTGAATTTGGGAGAGTACTATTTGTATTGAAGCATGGCGGGTTTGAGTATCCTTTAATTTGCTTCCAGTTGTTTTTTTTTGTTTTTATTTATTTAATTAAAACCAACTCTTTCTTTTTTTGATGGACTCAACTAACTACTCTAGGGTATATCTCAGAGAGAGATCTTCTTCTTATTTTTTACTTCCCTCCCCAGAGAATGAGGAGAATGAACATGCACTGATTGTTGTTGATTTGTGATTTGTTTAACCAGTTATCACAGTATAAAAAATTAAGAGCCAATGTTTTTTGGCAACGTTTTGTTTAAAGCCTATATGTCAAAAAAAACAGCCCCTCGGGGACTATGGTTGACTCTCCCCCCTGGTCAATAATATTGAGAGAGATTTTACACAGGATGGGAAATACAACAACAAACAAGGGGGTTTGGGGTATAGGCTTTAGCCTCATATTATGACCAGTGTATAGATGGGGGGATACTGGAGGTTACTAAGTTGTATGAACAATCTAAAGTATTTGAGGGTCACAAAAATTACTCTATTCATTTACAACAGTTAGTCCAGGAACTTTTGGGTTTGAAACAACCGCTTAAGGAGTGCAAGTTACACAAATTCAATAGAGACCTTATGGATTATGACAAGGGTAGACCATTTGGTCCATATAAAAGTGTGAAATTCTCTAAGACTGGCCCCAAACCAAATAAAAAGAAACGCCCAAGGTCAATATTAAAGAAAACCAATTTTTCCTCTACAGGCACCTCAGGGGATGAGTCCTCTTCCTACACAGACTCTGAATTAGCAGTAGGTATAACCTCACCTACACCAAAATGGGCCAATACCAGCACGGATTTCCCTTTAGGAAAAACAGTCACAGGAGGAGGGGGGGACGTAAACACAAGAAACGTAACAAATGTGGAGACATTACTCCAAATCTTGAGCAACAAGTAGTACATAATAATGTACTCAATATTTCATCTCATGCTCTTACCCCTGTACAAACTGACCTTGTTAATAAAGGCCTAAACTTTGTGCCAGCTTTCTTTGTTGCTGAAAATGATTTTGTGTCAGATTTATATGCTTTTGGTAGAACATTGAATTTAAAATAATTTTTTGATAAAAATAATGATTCTTGTTCTGTTGAACAGGTATTCAATTTCAAAGATCAAATTGTATGACACCCATGCACCCTGTGGTACAACTATTCTTACATAATGCTCTTAAAAATCTGCATACTTATCATGGTGAAATACAGAACAAACCTCATAACCTCTCAAAGATTCAACAAAGAGCACTGATGGAACTCAAGTCTAATACCAACATAGTCATTGTTACTGCAGATAAGGGGGGGGGGGCACTGTGGTCATGGATTTGATACATATAATAATGAGGCTTTACAACAACTGAACAACCATTTATATTATATGTCTATGCCATTGGACCACACTAATACATTTAAACATCAGATAGATGATTTAATTCAAAATGCTGTGGATGAAGGGGTTATATCCATCAACACGGCAAAACATCTTATGATAAAGGATCCCAAAAGGCAACACTTTTATCTGTTACCAAAAATTCACAGATCTTTAACGAACCCTCTGGGTAGACCGATTGTTTCTGATAGGGATTGCTGACTGAACCACTGGCTGTTTTTTTGACTCAATATCTGAAACCTCTGCTGCCTCTAGTGAGATCTAGAATACGTGATACCACTGAATTTTTACAAATACTATCTGATGCCCAGGTTGAATCACACTGGTTCCTTTGTACACTGGATGTGGCCTCCCTATATACCAATATTCCTCACTGGGCTGGCCTTTTGGCCATTGACTATTGGTTGGGAGTTGCCAAACTATATCCCCCAGGATTCAATACTTTGTTAATATTCATGACGGAACATGTCTTGACCAGAAATGTTTTTTACTACCAGGACAAATGCTTTCTTCAAACTAAGGGGACGGAGATGGGGGCATCTTTTGCCCCCATTTATGCCAATTTATTTATTTATGGCTTATATAGAAGAACACCTTATATATAATCCCCTCCACAATCTGTATTTGCCAGAAATGGACATCTGGAGTCGATATTTAAATGACTGTTGGCTTATATAGAAGGCTGATTTGGAGTATTTACAGGAATTTGTTGATTACCTCAGTGGGAACAAATGGGGTATTGAGTTCACCTGTACACAAGATCTTAACCACATTACATTTTTGGATGTCCTAGTTACCAAGAATGCGGATGGTACTTTGGACACACAGGTGTTTCGTAAATTCCCTGAATATAACTCACTTTTACATGCGACCAGTCATCACCCGCCACATGTCATTCATAATATACCAAAATCCCAATTCATGAGAGTGAAGCACATTTGTTCTGGTAGTGACAAACATAATTATTATAAAGCTGATATGGTCAGGAGGTTCAAGGACCGTGGATATAAACCTGGGGTAATCACTATGGCTTGCAGGGAGGTTAGTGGTATGGCCTGACAGGAATTGTTACAATATCAACACAAATCCACAAATGAGTCAGCCCCTATCAGAATGATCACTACATATGGACGCAACACCAGTATTGTTGTGAGTTGGTACATGAAAATTGGAACATCTTGTTGGCCGATGAGAAAATCAGGACTTTGATTGATGAACGGTGCCGATTTGGCTTTACTGAGAGGTAGGACCCTCGCATCCCACTTTACAGGTAGGTACCCAGGTAGCTGTTCCATTTCAACAATCTAAACTTTTGGGGGATACACTGCAGGGATGTTTCAGGTGTGGTCATTGTGTTCATTGTAATAGACTTAACCAAACAAAAACTTTTAGCAGTCGCAATACCGGTCAAATATATGATATAAAATTCTTTGCCAATTGTTCATCAGATTGGGTTATATACCTTGCCATCTGTACATGCTTGGCCTTTTATGTGGGCCAAACATTCAGGCCCGTTAAATTTAGGATCAGTAAACACATGAGTGACATCAAACTTAAAAAGCAGACAGATGCATTATATAAGCATGTTCTGAAACATCCCTCTGCAACATTTACTTTTACTGTCATTGACATTATTAAGGGAGATAGAACAAACAAGAGTGGCTGGCATAACATTTTGAATAATAAAGAAAAAAGATGGATAATTAAGTTGGGGGGGTTAATTCCTCCAGGATTAAATGAATTGTTGTGAACAGCCAATGATTTTTCTGTTTCTATATGGGTGTGTGTATATAAGGAGTGTTTTGTTACTTCTATGGTTACACTGAGAAAGGCTTGAAATTAATGCCGAAACCAGTCTGTTTGTGATAAATTTATATTAAAAGTTATTTACTTTTTTACACCTTGGTGCTGGCTATTTTGTTTTTGCTTTACTGTCTCTTTAAGCCATGCACTGTTGAACTTGCAGGGGAACATTCTGGACTGCCTTAATAAAGGCTTTACCCAAAGTACACTGGTTTCACAGTACCATATTTATGCTCCCCTAGCATCTGGTTGTACCAGCCAGTACTGCAGACAGTTATACCTTTCAGCTTCTGGGGGCATGCAGACCGTCACACTATGATGGTATGCATCTGCCACCTACAGACATGGTGCAGGGGATCTACTATACCCGCAGGGAAATGTCCATAGCCATGTGTCACTGCAGCTAAACTGCCACCCAGCCATGAGTTCACATCCAATTGTCTCACAGGGGGGTGTCACACTGCCTAGGCTCCTGAACCCCAAAAGTTATTGAGTTTTCTTACAAATAACTGATTTGGATTTCTCAGCTTTTTATTACATAGCTAGGTCATTACTTTCTGAGCTGTATAATTTTAAACTTATCAACACTTTCTTATTGACAATGTTTTTGCAGTGGACTAACTGTTTTTTTTTTCTATTCTTACTTAGTTGGTGTAGCTAATAATTAGCTTTTGTTTCTCAATGTCCATATTATTATATAAAAAGTAATGCCTCATTGCCAGTTATAATAATAATCAAAACGCAGATACTTGCTTGCTCATTTATGTAAGTTGAAAATGCACTTGTTATTGCATGCCCTTTAACTGGATGGCATTTATATCACTATGTAAGATAAACAATCTCGCTCTTAACAGCCATACATGAATCAATGTTTCATGCCCGCTATTACTTTTTTTTTTCATTCCATATCTGAGTATCCATGTCTTATTAAAATGGGTAAGAACATTATTTTACAAATGATAGAACAACTAGCCACATGACTGGAAAGAGAGAGATGTGAGGTATTTTTGAGCTTTATCAGCTGAAAATAGCTGTAGTTAAGGGAAATTAAAATAGAATGACTTCCAGCTGGTTAAGATTATGCTTAACTATCTGTCTGAATTAAGCTGTCATCTCTTAGCTGCTGGGAACACTTGATCTTTTTTATCACTTATAAAGCCTTGATACTACAGGTCTTGCTACTTTTTATAAAAGTGAACAACATTGTCATTGTTTCTGTGGCACAAAATGTGTGATGGTGAAGAACTTGCTGATTATTATAGCATACTTGAATGACTATTACAAATTTTAAACTCGTCTCCTGTGTTTCAATGTTTAAGTACTTGATATTTCATATTCCTGATTAAAATGGGAATGAAATGCTGAATGAAATCAAATCTCTTTCTAAAATGTCACATCATTTGAACTCACATGCATATAAACTGAACTCTCCTGAGGTGCTAAGCTAGCACAACACAACCATACAGTTCAGTGAATTTTATGCAAATAATCTGCAGGATACAAGGCTAAATGTATTTAGTGCACTCCTAAGACAGTGTATGTAGATTTTTTGAAAATGTTTGTTAGACTTTCAGTTCTTTGTTATAGGATTTCTTTATACTTTAAATGTTTCTTACAATATTAAGTTAAGAACATGTTGTAATGTAATGTTATTAGGGTTGCTACATTTTCATATGTTCAAAGAGTACCTGCACTTAGTGCAAAGGACTGAACTTCACTTTTTTGCCAAAGTAAAACTTATTCTTGGAAGTACTTGAGTTGCTTATTTTGTTTCATATAATATTTAGGTGTTTCTGATACAATATAATTCTTTTATGCAACTATTAAAGAAAACTTAGGGAAAAGTTTTAGTTCTAAAATCTCAGGACATTAGCAATTTGTCATTTTTTTTTTCAGGACTTTGCTAAGTGATTATGTATCATGTAGGAAAAATGTCATAAAATACTGAAAAAAAAGTGTCTTCTTCAAAGCAATGGACGAAACACAAGAGAATGCTGCACTACAAGTGCATTTTGCTTCAGAATAAAGCAAATGTTTAAGCTATGTGTAACACTACCAAATATGGTTGCGTTTTAGCACACACATTTAAAAAGATAATTACATATCCTAAGGCGTAAATAGATAAAAGCTTTACAGCAGTACTCTGATGACAATATAGCACAAGCAAGTGCTGTGCTTGAAACATATGAAAAATGAATAGTTCTAGTGAAAACGTTGTGGTGTAGCTTGCCTGAAAAGGGCTGATACTGTCCGCAGTTGATTAATGTAAAAATAAGAGTACAGGTTACCTGTTAAATGCATACAGATTGTTGGTAGACATTTCTATTGCATATACTCGACCCTAAAAGTTCGTATCATGCTAGCCCTGGTCAAAAGAACTTCTAAATTGCAGCTTAAGTACATACTCCAGATACTAAAGTGTAAAAAGGGCCATTTCAGAGGGCAATCCCACCCCAATATACTACATATTTATTATTCTTGTTCCATAGTGTCTGTTTCTTGCAGAAGCATTAATCACAGACAGGGATTGTGACACCTGTCTTGATCTCTGTAAGGTTCACTAACCTTGGATCACTCATGACTCAGTAACAGACAAGTACATAAATCTTACTATAAAAACAAATGAGCAATATAACTCTGAGCAAATACAAACTCCTTCCATCTTGGCTGAGCAAATGTGGATTGAGCACAACAGACTGAGCAAATGAAAGCAAGGTGTTAGTGGACATTTCACCTTTGCATGTTTAAGGCTATGAACCTGTGAATTTGCTATAACTCTACAAATTTTAATGAGAGATGTCTGAAATCTTTCTTCGTATCAGCAAAAGAATTGGCAGTGAAAAGCAGAAGTGCATATTTCTTAGTAGGACTCAGTAAAGCTGGTGTCTTAGGTGAGGGATTGTTTACCTGAAAGCATCTGTGTCACTTTTGTGTCTAAGACATGAATAAAAAGTCTTTGTGGGTTCTGTTCAAGCAGCTTTATTTTATACAAACACATCACTATAAAGGCTTACTGACTCTAACTTAAGTAACATATACACAGACTAACAACTGTGATCATGCATGCTCTCTCTCAGGCTGCTACTTCAAAATGGCACTAGGGTTTGCACATGGTGGAATACATATACATGCACATACAGCCTCGCATCCTTCTTAAAGATATAGCACACACTTTACACTATGATATACCCCTCTTTGAGAAATAGATCTTGCAATTGTTATGAGACTATTCGCCATGCAGAAATCACAGGTAATCCTTAGTGAAGCATTATACAATATTAAATACACATGTATATACAATCAAGTCCACATTGCTTCATATTTCACACAAGGCTTAGATACTCACCCATATCTTGCGACATAAAACTGGGTATTTGCTTTAGCAACTGGAACAGTTTCTGTAAAATGATTGACCTGTGGAATGTTTGAATCACTTTCTGGAATGGAGTCAGAATTCCGAACACATTCCGGTCTGGAAACAGTGTCTGACTCACTCTTAGACTTAGAGCTTGCATCACACATCACAGAAACAATGCTGTGATTGCAGTGATGATGATGATGATCCTGGTACAGGAAGAAGGTGTCTGCAGTTCCTCCTATACTTCACACCTTTGGAGTCTACCACATATGATCTTGGTTCAGCACAGATACCTATAATCTGTCCTATTCAATCAAATCCTTTTGTTGTTTGAATTTGTACCATCTCTCCTTCCCTCAACAGACGAAGTGATTTGATTGATCTGTGATAACTAGATTTTTGGATATTACGCTTTTCAAACAATTGAGTCTTGATGGTTTTAGTGTTCTTAGATTTAGGCTGCAACAAACTTGAAGAAATAGGTAGCGTAGTTCTAGTTTGCCTGGAAAGTAGTCTTTGAGCAGGTGAGCGAAGAATATCATGAACTGAGAAATATTTCAACTTAGTAATAACACCAGTTGAGATCAGGACAGGTAATAGATCAATCTCAAACCAATTCGAATAAGAGTCTACCAGAACTAAGTAGTGTTGATTGTTCCACTCAAAGATATCACTTGCTACAGTAGACGAAGGTAGTTCAGGAACTGGATGCACCTGAAGTGGTTCTCTTTGCAAATGTGATCTAGTACTACTGCATACTGAACAAGAAGAAAGAACTCTATCAATATCTTTTGGTAATGAAGGCCAAAATACTAATTCTCTTGCTCTTCTCTTAATGGGTGTGAACCATGGGTGACCACAATGCAAAATCTGGATATATTCTTGTGTAAGTAAGCAGGAACAACAATTTTAGGACCTTTGAAAATAATGCCATCTTCCATCAACAATTCATCTCTGTAAGGAAAATACGTTTGCACTTCAGGTGATACACTAGATTGCTTTGACGGCCATCCAGCATTAATACAGTGATTGAACTTCTGCAAAACTGGATCAGCCTGAGTGTGATCCCTTAACTCATCAAGTCTAGTGGTGGAAAATATATACACTGACATCACATCAAAGTCAAAAGTCTCTGCGATAAGTTGTTCTGTTGTAATCCTGGGTGATCTGGATAAGGTATCAGCCAGATAGAGTAATTTGCCTTTAGTGTAGACCATTTTGAAATTGTATTTTTGCAATTTGAGCATCATTCTTTGTAATCTTGCTGGAGCAGAATTCAGAGGCTTCTTTAGAACAGTAACTAGAGGTTGATGATTAGTTTCAATCTGAATAGCTCGACCATAAACATAATCATGAAACTTGGAGCATGCAAATACTATTGCCAAAAGTTCCTTCTCAATTTCAGCATACTACATCTCAGTTTGGGTTAGTGTTCTAGATACATAGGCTACTGGTCTGCTCTCTTGAAGTATAACTGCACCTAGACCAAATTTTGAAGCATCACAGGAAAGAGTAACTGGTTTGTTCATATCATACTATCTTAATGTAGGTGGGGTGGCAATTCTCTGCTTGAGGTCTTCAAATGCCTTTTGTTGTTGTTCCAACCATGACCATGCAACAGTATTGCATGAGAGCTCTCTTAAAGTTACTGTCAACTCACTGAAGTCTGGTATAAATTTGCCTAAATAGTTGACCATGCCCAGAAAACACTGTAAAGCTTGCACATTATCTGGTGCTGACATTTCAAGAATAGCTGCTTGCTTGGTCGGGTCTGGTCTCAAGCCTGCACTTGTAAACAAATGTCCTATGTACGCAATTCTGGAACTCTGAATATGCACTTCAGAGGATTGAGCTTCAAGTTTACTTCACATGCTCTGTCTAGTACATTCTTGAGGTTTCTGTCATGCTCTGGCTCACTATTGTCTCCAGCCAAAATATCATCTATTATGGCACAGGGATAACCCCAAAAAAATTGCTCCATTGCACATTGAAAAACTTCACTTGCAGAATTTATTCCAAATAGCATCCTTAGGAATCTGTATCTGCCAAACAGAGTACCAAAAGTAGTTAGAATTGAGGATATGCGATCCAGCATCACTTGCCAAAATGAACTCTTTGCATACAAAACAGAAAATACAGTGGCATTTGGTATTAGAGCTGCAACCTCTTTGACTGTGCACATTGGATGATATGGTCTTTTTAATGCTTTGTTCAAATCTCTTAGGTCAATGCATATTCTGATTTCATCTGAGTCTTTGTGAGCGGCTACCAAGGACGACACCCATTCCGTTGGCTCTGTGACTGGACAAATCACATTTTGCTGAACCATTTTATCCAAATGACCCTTAACTTTATCTTGCATAGCTATCAGAACTCTTCTTGCTGGTCTGACTACTAGAGTGACCTCTGGGTCTAACTTCATGGAATACGCAACTGGAAGTTTACCTAACTTGTCATTGAAAACATCAGCATACTCTGAGAAAATATCTTCTGAAAAAATTAGAACTTGCAAATGCACTTATATGATGAACTTCTTTAGCAAAAGAAAGCAGATTAATTTGCAAACTGTCTTTGAGACCCAATAAAGATTGCACTGGTCTTGTGACTACATATAATAACAAGTTGCAACAGTTCTTGGCCAAATAACATGAAAGTATCACTGAACCTTCGGTATGTATTTCTTCACCTTCATAAGCAACAAGTTTCACACTACTGGTTAGATTGAGTTGTTTGTTAGTTCTCACTCTAGCAAATGTGTCTGCTGATGTAACTTTACACTTTGAACCAGTGTCTACTTTGACCTCTGTGGATCTCCATTAATCTGGACAGTACAAAATACTTCACTTCTTGTTAATACATTTACTGCATCAACTCTTTCACCAAGCACTGATACACCATCTACATAGAAAGATGACTGCTTAGGCTCTACCTGATCAACTTGCTTTTTTGTGTGATCTTTCTTTACAACTGTGTGAGGCTTATTTGATTTGCAAAACTTTTGGAAACGATTCAATTTTTTATACTTGTGACATTGCTGACCAAATACTAAGCACTTTTCCCTTTTAGATTCATGATTCACACCACAGTTGTGACAGTTAACAATAAAGGTCGATTTGGGTTTTGCTGATTCATGCTTGTACTGCACTGAGCTGGTGCTGGAGCTTCCACCTTTCTTAGAACTTTCTGGAAAGCCTTGTGGCTTCTTTGGAAACCCTGTAGCTGCCAAGTGCTTAGGCCTGCTCTTGTTTGCCATGTGTTGCACACTATCTACATGTGCTCTGGAACCAACTGAAACCATGCTTTTGTCACTCGCAAGCATACTTGTGTGTTTTTCTGTCACCTCATGGATTTGACAAATCTCTCTGGCCTTGCTCAATGTTAAATAACTGTCACAAAGTAAAATATTTCTCACATCAGCACTGCTAATACCACATACAAGCCTCTCCTTTATCAGCTCATCATTTAAATCACCAAATTGACACATTTTAGCTCTGTTTCTCAAGTCAGTTGTATAAGCTGCAAATGTTTCCTCTGGTTTCTGATCTCTTGTATAAAACAAATGCCTCTGTAATGTAATATTTGTCTGGATGTTACACATTTCTCTTAACTTGCACTTCAAACATTCAAGGTCTTCCCTTGATTCAGCTTGTACAACAATATGGCAATCCACACCTTCTCCTTCATATACTGCTGGTGCATACACAAATGAACGCTCTCTTTCTATGGCCTCTGACCCTGCTAGGTTCAGCAAAATGAACACCCTTGTGCATGCATCTTTATCTGCATAGGCTGCTTGTACAAAAATATTGTACTCTTGCTCAAATATTCTCCAGTTCTCTGCAATATTCTGATCAAATACAAGTGGTGGGTGATTTTGAAATCCATCTGCCGTATTGACAAATACCAGTGAAGGGTTTTGCAAATAAGCATAAACATACACACATGCACATATGCCAGAAACTAATGCCAGTAATTGTCCAATGTCTTTATACTTTGCACTTATACCTTTGTTGGGCTTTTCAGAATTGGAATTATGTGAATAAACAAACTCACAGTACTTTTGAATAACTGGACTTTGTAAAGTAAACTTCTCGGACATTTTGGTACTTTTGTAATGTCATGGTAAGGGCAAGGGCAAAAATGCTAAAGTCATTTATCATCATTTTAAGAAACATTTGAGAACTTTATGATGCAAGTGAATAACTCACAAGCACCGTAATACTCTCGTAATGTCTTTTGTAAGAAAACAATTCTTATCAGTGTAAGGAACGTGCCAAGTAGCTGCACAATGCAAATAAATCGAACATCTGTTGCCTTAAACTCAATAACTTTTCAAAGTAATTGCACTTTGCAAATAACTGCATACAGCACACTGAAATGTAGACAAAATGTTGATACCTTGCTAGGCAACTCTCTACAATACAAGAAGCACTCCTGCTTTAAACATGCTCATCTTGCATTAAACATACTCATTTTGCTCTGTAGTTAATTGTTTCATCGAATACTGTCGTCTTAAACATTTTCTTTAGTTAACAAATTTTTCATACTTTCTGCTTGCCTGATAATGTAGTTTGTGCCCTTGTAAAGCCACTTTATTGTCTTCCATATCAAATAAATGGTTCATGTTATTTCTCATTACCTTTAATTAATTCTGGCTATATTTGTGTACTTTTCTCTCAGTTTTACTTTCACTGTCGTCTTTGCATCTCAAGGGTCTGACTATTCGTCTCTCTTCCATCCCACTTCTGACACCATGTGACTTTCATGTCTAGGACACAAATAGAGTCTTCATGGGCTCTGTTCAAGCAGCTTTATTTTATACAAACACATCACTATAAAGGCTGACTGACTTTAACTTAAGTGACATATATACAAACTAACAAATGTGATAATGCATGCTTTCTCTCAGGCTGGTCCTTCAAAATTTCACTAGGGTTTGCACGTGTGTGGAATATATATATGTGCATGTACAGCCTCACATGCTTCTTAAAAATATAGCACACAATTTATACTATGATCTACAATCTGATTAACCACTTAACTAGGGATGACACATTATAATGGCACCAGAAGACATTGACAGAACTGGAGATACTAAAATAATTTTTGTATTTTTCCTTATTTTATATTTTAAAATTGTGAATAGTGCATGTTTAAAGTAAAAAAAAATCACCCTCAGAACATTCTATTGATAATTTTGTAATTACAGCAAGTAATAAATTAATTCCTTTAAAGTAATAAAAATAAATAAAAATCCACCAATTTGTGTTCCTTAATAGCATACATTTCACTTCCCTCCACCTTGAATAGTAATCATCCATGGCTAGCTAATCCACAGCATGTTACTATGGAAGGTAAGCCTTGGCACTCTTTGCTCAAAGTAATTTTTTGCAGTCTTTGCTCCACACATCCTACTGATCTATCATGCCTCTCCCAACCAATTGTCACATTCACCTGACTTCACAGGCTGAGGATCAGCCAAGAGGGTCATCATTCAGGCAGCCATTAGAGGTGGTTTTGAGTTTCTTTTCTTTTTTTTGCCTTACTTCCCTGTGCATCCACAGGTAAGCTACCCATCTACAGCAGTGCAATAGGTTGACCAAATCCCCTCACTTTCATTAGGGCCTTCCCAACAGGTCATCTCACCCCCTGTCATAAAATACTGTAGACTAGTCTCTCTGGGCATGTGAAAAAATGTCCATCTTGAGGAAGGTAAGGTGGTTCCTTCCTTTCACTCCTGCTTTACTCTTCTCCAGCTCCTCCATTGCTGAGGTTGATAATCAGTCTCCAGTCATCTGGATCATCATCAGAGCTCCTTCCCTTTTTGCCACAAACCCTAGTTGAATGCTCAGGACAATTGGTGTCAGTGGTTACTTGGTGATCTCTAGTGATTTCAGTAGATATCACCATAAGGGACACACACTCTGATCTGCAGAGACAGTTTTCTCAAGATGTTTTTCATTTACCTAGATTAATACTGGTAGAACACCAGATACATTTGAGGACAGTATTAGCAGTACATATTACCCAGAGCATGAATTAATGTATTCATCCTTTTTTTAAAACAATGATTATTGTAGGAGGGTCATTGACAAACACAAAATGTTTCTCCTAGCAGAAAACTAGTTATAATCATTTTTCAAATGGCAGAGTTATATGCGATCAGAGAGTGATTAGTTTTGTGGATGGCTGCAGGTGCAAATCAAACTTTGTATGAAAGCAACAAATACCTATTTGATCACAAATAAACAACCATCAGTACAACTTTGGACATACATTATAACTGAGGTACATACAGTCAGAAAATGGCTACCACAGAGATGAAGAGACATTGGGTGTGTGAATTAAAGTCTAACTTCCTTAGATTTTTTTTTCCATGTAATCATAGTCAACCATCTAATTAAGAATTGTATGGTTGAGTGGAGAAGAAAATTATGTGTTATAAAAATACATAATTCCAGGCTCTATTTCTTTCATTCAGATCACAGTTAAAATTCACAAGCACAAAACTGGCTATCTTTAGAGATGGAAATGTAGACTGTATGAGAGCAAAGGTCATTGAATTTACTTGACAAAAGTTAAATACACTGAAATACATCACTGTGTCCATCATTTCTTGATCATAGTAAAACATCAGAACTGTATACAGTCAGAAAGTGGTATTTTTTAGGTTGTGGAGGTTGGGTAGGAGGTATGTGGGTGAAGATGAAGGACATTAGATTTACTTGATCACAAATGATCATTGATAAGGCCTGTCAGGGAGGAGCAGTGCATGTATCTGCAATTTATTGTGACTATTACTTCTTTCAGTATGATTCTAATCAAGCACTATAAATGTATGCATTCAGAAAGTAGACAGATTTACCCATGGGAAGGCAAGTTGTGTATGAAAGCAAAAACATCAGATTTAATTGGTCATATTTAAGTGATAGTCAATGTGACTTGATTACAACACTGTATATGTATTAAAGGGAAACAAACTGACATACATTATAACCGAGGTGCATACAGCCAGAAAGTGGCTACCGCAGAGATAAAGAGACATTCTGTTTGTGAAATTGACTGATTACTGTTGTCATTTGACCAAAGTTAAGCAATAATGGATCTTACTTGTCAGGGGCAATGTGAATGTATGAGCATTTGGTGGATGGAATCTATATGTGAAAGGCAGTAATCATTACATCCATTAGTTGTGGGCAATTTACGTGATCTATTCACAGCCAAAGGAGGTGGACCCTATCAGAAGGTGTGTGTTTTTTGGGACAGTCTGTGCATTAAACCAGAACATGTGGTATTTTATGACACAGTGGAAACATAATCTATATTTGACTTTCAAATTGCTACCTTATTACTAAAGTTTCTCAATATCCCTTCTTCAAAGACCTTTGCTTTCAGCTACTTTTAGTTGTTCAAGTACACTTCGACAACTACATTGCCACTGTGGTCAGAAAGTCCTTTCAGTGTGGCACATCTAATTACCAAGGGTTTTGCATCCAGGAAGAAAGAGGTCATCATCTCTCTCTCTCTACTCTTCTCTCATTAGGCCAATCATCGAGTATAATGCCTTATTTGGCATGTACCTCACTAGACATATGCAACAGCTAGAAAGGCCATAAAAGCACCTCACAAAGAGGATCCTAGGCCTTAAACATATGTGCTACGTGGACAGACTCAAAAAAACTCCAGCTAGTCTCTGTCTCATATTGTCTACTAAGAAGCTATCTCTGCTTGACTTACAAAGCCATGTCTGACCCAGCTCTGTTAGAAGTGCAACATCTAAAGAAATCCAAATCCTTGTGCACCACATGCTCCAGAGACCTGAACCTCATTACCACAATCAACGGGACATACTGGAGGGACAGGTTCATAACCCAGAGACTACCCATGCACTGGAATAGACGTCCCATACATGCCAAGCAGAGCACCTTAGTGGGCCTCTTCAAGAAAAATCTTGATGAGTGGATGGGAAATAGAAAGTTTGCCCTGAGGATCACTCCAGTGGCTCTACTTGATAGAGACACTGGCAACTAACTTCAGGTGGCATGATGCCAGGGCACTTCTATTGGCTAGATTTGTAAAGGCTCCAGGGCCATTAGCCTAGTACACACCTATGAACCTATGAACCTTAAACTCTAAATATGTTACTGAGTTAAAACTAGTTTTTTGCAGTCATGAGAATTCTGAATCAAAAAATAAAAAATTTTGGAAGTGGACAAGGTCCCTCCCATCACCATGCAGCACCCATGTTGGAGGCTAAGTTGCCAAAAATCCCTTAAATTTCTTAATTTCATTGAAAAGTTATTTATAAAATGAATGACAGTCTTGTTTTATATTGTACTTACTGAAGCTGCCGAATGCAGCTCTGTGTTGGTGCCTAGTAGAAATAAAAGTCTAACCAGCTTCTAGATGCTCTAACCAAAGTCTGATTAGATGGTGCTTCAGTGCCTTGTAAAACAAAGGCTGGCCAGTGCACATAAACTTTACAGACTATCAACCTTTTAAACTGTTTGCAGTACTATTGAAATAACTTGTCTATATAACAGATGGCACATACAATACTGTACAGTTTGCAGAGTTTACTGTCTCAGATATAGACTTTTCAAACAATATGGATGATGATCTCCAGTAATCAGATCTAAACTCATACACTTTTAAAGCCCTTTTTATATCCTTTCTTGTGCCATTTGGATGTTGTCCATGAGAACAGCCTGTTGATATTTAATACCTTTGGAATTTGCAGTCTATTACTTTTGTATCTTCTGATGTCATACAGTCTGTTCTGTTTCAAGCTGAATAACTTTAGGGAGTCTTTTTTACTGTGAATGTTTCCAAATGAAAGCAGTTTTTCTCATACCCCCTGCAGCTGTGTCTCAGGAAATTTCTTATCTGTAAATTTTCTTGAAGCTTGTACCAAACACTGAACATTCAGCTGAATACATTTTTAAGGGGTTATCCTTATCAGCATTTTTCTCAGATTGTACAAAACCCTCATGTTACATTTACAGATGAATGCTGTTTTTCATTTGATTTTTAGCTGAGAACAGTTTAACCCTTTAATATATGTATGATAGCAAACAGAAATGTTTATGCATCTAACTGACTATAGTTTCATATCATACATCTCAACTGTACAGATTTTTGCCTCATGTTTTTGGTCCATTTTTCAAAAATGTGTGGGTTTCTGGCCAAATACCAGCAAATCATTAAAGACTAAAGTTATAAAATAATGACAGACATTTGAGTTTCAGACTTCATACCATTAAGAAAATCCATGCTAAAGTAAAACTTGTTATCTTATTTACTTTCTAAGTTTGTAAGAGCAATATTTAAAAATTGTCCATACTTTTGGGCCTTTGTCCCACTTTTATTTATGGCTTTGTCCAGATATCTTGCTCTAAGACATTGAGAGTTATGTTTCCTATATATGTTATAGCAAACTGAAGTGTATATGCATCTAACTAGCAAACAGACATGTACATGTATTTATAAATCTCTGAATATATATGTCTAACATTCATTCTAATATCACTTCAATTCATGGAAATTGTAACCAGTTAAAATAGAAATAACACTGTCTCATTCTTTCTTCAAGATGCTGTGATTTCACAGTATAGATCATAGCACTATATATGATCCCCCACACACCACTGAAACATAGGTTTGACATATGATGTGCAAAACCAAGGCAATGGTCTGGTTGCTGATACTGGGAGAGATTTTTTAATCTTGATATCTTCTTGGTCCAATATATTTTGTATCTCTTTGTATATCAGTCTGCTTTGTTTTTATCAGCTGTAATAGTTCAAAATAACATTTAACAGAGGAGTAGCAGCAATCATTTTGCAGTATGTGAATTTGGAAGTTTTTCATATTTTCATTTCTCTTTATTATTTTATGGATGTTTTATGGCTTATAGATTATCTCTACTCCTCTAACCAAGATTGACTGACTGTAAATATAAAGTGAATGCTGGAAATTTCCTAACATTGCCTATTAAGAGGTTTTTGCTCACCTTCTGGTAGTGGCTGTCAACTTCAGATACTGTTGTAGATTTTGTAATAGAGAGGTGATATGCCCTTCATGATGCCTAAGGTA
The DNA here is from genome assembly GCF_019279795.1 of Protopterus annectens. Classification (NCBI taxonomy): domain Eukaryota; kingdom Metazoa; phylum Chordata; order Ceratodontiformes; family Protopteridae; genus Protopterus; species Protopterus annectens. The sequence goes on along the minus strand of NC_056751.1, from coordinate 377,249,441 downwards.
TCTGTGATGTACAAAATGAAGTTCCATTGACTGGAGAGTTTTTTTCTTGACCTTTGCCATTTTGGTCCATGTCTGTAACAGGCTACGGATTTTCCTTTTGTGCGTATCTGCTCTTCTTGTTGTGTCCATCATGGTCTCATACTGCTCCACAGATGTTTTTGCTGCATGCCTTTCTTTCCTAGGCAGCATGACATCTACCTTTTCCCCATCAACTTTGATCTGAGGAGTAGAAATCCTATAGCAGAGGCTGAAGACTTTGTTTCATGCTACTTACTTTCTATTAAAAGCTCATGGTACCCTCTTGGGGACATGCAGGTGTGCTGCAATTCTCATTTTTTATAGACTGGAGGGTTTGCTGAGGTCACCATGAAATAATGAAAACAAAGCTCCACACAAACTGTAATATCCAAAAAGCAGGAGACCAGCATCCGATCCACACAAACAATGCTTACTGAGCACTTTCATCTCTTGAATAGAAACTTCTTCAGAATAACACAGCATAATACCCAACAGCCTTATATATGCTATTCCAACAAATTAGTCGTCATCATTAACTAATTAATAAAATAATGTCCTGAAAGGACATAGAAACATTTAAAGAGCAACAAACACACACACACACACACACACACACACACACACATATATATATATATATATATATATATATATATATATATATATTGCACTCACAGTAAAAAAGAAAAAAATGCGATTAAAAACATATAAAAGATACTTGACAATTAAATATGTCCTGTAATAAGTTAAAAATAATCAAAGCAACAGATGTCAATATTTATGCATATGAAAGTCTATATGCATTTGTTTATTAGCATCCTACCCTAATAGTAGGTATTGATGACTGCCATATAAGAAATTGTGCTTTGAGCCTGAGAACAGAGCTGATGGATGCTGCACTATTAAGACTCTCCTACGCAGAGACAAAAGTGCGCTTAATCTATGTTTGTTGTACCTTGTGCTGTTGGTGTCCGTTTGTTTATTAAAGCTACTATCCAGTTACGAAATACTTTTTGGAGTGTGGTTCATTTGGAGGATACACCTTTATTGTACCGACCAGCGGATTGTGTGTTTTTTCATCTAACAGGTTTTGAGGAGGTACGTGGTGTTTGTAGAATCACATTTCTGCTTTCCAATAAATTTTTGATGCTACATTCCTTTTTATATACAATGTTGGGAACAGGACCTAACAACTCTGCCTGTTCTGCATCAATTCTAAAAATGTTTCAGTTATGTTCAATAATATTTCTGATGCTGTAAAATTGCTGATTAAACTTGAAAATAGCAGATTATTTATGGAAAGACTTAGTCTCTTGATTTTCCTTGTTTGATAACCCTTCCCCTGTACCAAGAAGGGGAAAAAGAGCCACTAGCTCTCTTCTTTATTACCTCCTGAAGGATGTTGCCCCTCCCACTTCTCAAAAATATGTTGAGTGTTTCCATCTCAAATTCACTCAAGAATGGAGCTGTGGGCAGTAGCACAAACTCTAGATGGTGCCATACAGAGCGAAGAGTTGCGCAGACCAACCTCTTTGGACATCAACTTTGGTGCACAGTATCCTCACTCTAGGAGATCATAGATCACAGACTGTGTGCCATCTCAGGGCTAGTCACTCAACAGTGTAAAAATTGGCTCTAGGTGATTTGGTCACGTTGACTAATGTCGCTAAATGGGCATGAGTATTTGGTGGTGATAAGAGTGCTGAGGACTCAGACTATGCCAGGGATCCATGATAATGGTGGAAGGGGTGTATGTGCCCTTTTTGGCTAGTGTGTGCCCACCATAAAGCCCAGCAATGCTGGTTCAACAAGCTACAGATTTGATGGTGTCCATTCGCCCAGCTTGGATTACCATGGATAGCTATGTTGAGCAAAAGCTGGACAAAAAAAATCAACCTGCCAAACATTAACTAAGAGTTGCTACACTCAGTGTAGGTTTACTGACATGATGTAGCTTGGAAGTAGAAGACATGATGATAAGGAGGAGGATGGACATCTTATGTATCCAGGAAACAAGATGGAAGGCAGTGCATAAAAGCCACTTCACTTGGGACAAACTAGAAATGGTGTGGAAACTGTGGTGAGGGAGAGGCTTCAGAAAACAGTGAGGGATGTTATCAGAATTTGTTACAGACTTATGGCAATCAGACTCCAGTGTAATGATAGGGCACTGTTCATAATCTTGGCCTGTGGCCCACAAGAGGGTTGTGAGAGTGAGGAAAAGAGTGCTTTCAGACAGTTGTTGCAGGACCTTCTAGATCAAGCAGTACAACATGAAATGGTGTTGATAATGTGTGCCTGAATGCATATACTGGAACAGACAGAACAGGATATGAGGACTGCCTTAGCCCACATGGGTGGGGCAACAGGAATAAAGACATATAGGCCATTCTAGAGCTGGCTTGATAGTGGCCAACAGATAGTTCAGCAAGAGAGACAGTCACAAGACCACATACCAGAGCACCTACATGCAACTCAGGTAGACTTCCTCCTCATAAGGAAAGGGTACTGGGAATAGAATCAGCAACTTCAAAGTCATCCCCAGTGAAACTGTCATCCTGCAGTATAAACCACTGATTGCCACAATCAGCTGCAAGCAGTAGTCAGAGAAGGCTTTAAAGTCAGCAGAGACTAGGGTGATGACCTGGAAGTTGACTAGAGAGAAAGCACAAGAATTCTAGGAATTACTCAGGGCTCTAGCATCTCAGGAAGAAGGAGAAATATGGGGCATTGAAAAAGAATGGGGGCACCTCAAAACAGCATATGTCAGGATCACAAATCATGTATGTGTCCGAGCCAGGCATGGAAATAAGGTACTTAAGGAGAGCTAGTGGTGGAATGCAAAAGTCCAGGAAGTCATCAAAAGAAAGGAGAGGTGCAGGAAAAAGTGGGAGACAGAAAAGATGAACCAGGCAAAGAAGGAATACTGGATGGCTAACAAAGAGACTAAGAGAGGATTTGCAATGGCAAAGAATACGGCATTGGCGGCACTCTAACAACTTGTAGAAAGTGACTCAGTAGATGGCACAACAAAACTCTATCAGCATGCAAGGCACTTATCATAAGGGATGCCAGCAACAACTTGCTCACCACCCAACAAGAAATCGAAGGCAGATGGAAGGAGAACTTTCACCAACTTCTGAATGAAGAAAACACCACAAGATCTGCACTGCCCAAGACACAGCCTGTGATGAAGGAAGAGGAGAAGCCCATCCTAGAAGAAGTACAAACAGCACTAAGGAAAATGAAGTCAGGGAATACAGCAGACTAAGATGAGGTTATAGTAGCTATGATGAAGATGTTGAGTGAGCTACAAGAGAAATGGATCCTGAGGGTACTCATAGCAGTATGGAGAGAAAGGTGTATTCTAGATGACTTGAGAATAAGTATAATAGTGCTAGTGTTCAAGAACAAAGGGGTCATTCACATCTGTGGACAGTACAGATGTATCAAACTCCTGCCACATTGCATGAACGTTCTGGAGCGTGTGATTGTTAAACAAACAGAAAGTAAGATGGAAGATGAGCAGTCTGGATTCAGGTCAGGATGCAGCATAACTGACTCAATGTTTGCAGTGATCTGAATAATTGAGAAGAAGCTGGAGATGAGGTAAGAATCCAATTTGGCATTCCTAGGCTTGGAGATAGCATAAGGCAACATACCAAGAAAGCTGATTTGAGCCGGTGGATTGAAACCCTAGAAACATTGGTAGAATTAGTGCAGGCTATGTAAAAGAACTAAATGACTCAAAGTGCAAATGGTATTCAGTCTCACAGAGGGAGTTCCAGTGGGAGTGGGTGTGCATCAGCATTCATCTCTGAGCCTACTGCTGTTCATACTGCTGACAGACAAGTTGGAGGGGACAGATCAACAAAGTTGCTGTATGCAGATGAGTAGGCATTACAAGCAGACTCTGAGCAAGAATTTCAGCAAAGGATAGTGGAATGGAATGCAAAACTGAAGGCATGTGTGATGAAACAGAGTACAGACAAGACAGTTGTAATGGCAGCAAATGGGGGAAATCAGAAGAAGCTGAATACAATTGAGATAGAAGGGAAACAGTGTCACAGCTAATAGTGTCATTTATCTAGGAGGGGTGGTGGGGGAGAAGCGAAGTCTGAATGAAGAGGTCAGAGCTAGAATCAGAGGGGCTGGAAGGATTGCAGCCAACTGGCACAGAGTGTCAGGGGTAGTGTATGACAGAAGAATGACAGACAGGCTGAAAAGCAAGGTGTACAAGACAGTGGTGTGATCAGTACTACTGTGTGGTATAGAAACAAGGGCAGTAAAGACAGAGCAGATGAGGAAGCTATAGGTGATGGAGATGAAGTGTCTGAAATGGATGGTAGGATGTACACTGTGGGACAAATGAAGAAATGATGATATCAGAGCAAAAGCCCAAGTAGCTCCAATTGCAGAGAAAGTCAAAGAGAACATAATAATATTGTTTGGGGACATGTGCAGAAAAGCAGAAGACAATCTGGTGAGTAATATTTGTGAGAGACAGGAAGAAGGCAGGAGGAAACAAGGGAAACCAGCAAAGAAATGGATGGATTATGTGAGTGAAGACTTGCATCAGTCAGGCATGACTGTTGAAGAAAACAGGAAAGTGGCACTGAATTGAGAAATGGCGACAGTTGACACAGCACTTAGACTCCATGTAGAAAGTGGGAAAAGGGGGGATTGATGATGAGGAATTGCTGTAGCAACTTACCTGTTATGAGCTAGGGAGCTGCAGGAACACAGCTACATACATACATACATACATACATACATACATACATACATACATACATACATACATACAAATGTTTCAAGCATGGGCATTAAAGCCCTTCTAGCTTGCCAATATGCCAAAACACTTGTTCCCATAATAAATGTCCAGGCTGTTCTTATAAATATCTAAACTAGTGCTTGCTTTAATGTAATTTGGTAGTCTGTTCCAAGCATCCGCTACTCTGTCAGAGAACCAGTTAGTACACTTCTCATTCCTATAGAATCTTCTACATAGGTTATCAGACAATTCTCTAGTACTTTTTGATAACCCCAAACATTCCCAGAGGTAGTTGTCCCTAAATGTTCTATATACCTGAATAAGATCTCCTCTTAAATATCTGTAAGAGACACTGTACAAGTTCAGATATTTTAGTCTTTCATAATAACTTAGATTTTCACATCCATGGATGCCCTTAGTATATTTCCGCTGTACTCTTTCCAGTTTATTCATGCTTGTTTTCCTATAGGGTTTCCATACTCAAGTTTGGATCTAATGTAACTAACAAACAATGACTTCATTATTTTTGATTTCCTAGATTTTATAAATCTTTTTGTACAACCTGTAGTTCTACAACTATCATTAGCCAATTGGTTGATATGATTAGAAAAACTCATAGCTGAATCTACCCCATATACCCATCTCCTTAAATGAGTCTACAGTTTCAATCACTGTGTGCTGTATTAAATATTCACCTTTCAGTTTGTGTCTTCCATATCTCATATGCTTAGTTTTTTATGTATTTATCAACGTATTATTCTCCTGTGCCCATATGGTCAATTTAGTCAAATTATTTTGCAGACATGCCTTATCTGTAACACATGTAATCAGTTTACCCAATTTCAGGTTGTCAGCATATAGACTGTAGAACACCTCTGATGAAAAAGTAAGGTCTGAAAGATACAATCTACACAAGTAAGGGCCTAGTACAGAGCCCTGTGGGACAACTTCACTGTAACCAAGGACTTCACCTGTCCAGTCGATGTGTTATACTTGCTGTATCCTATTTGTAAGACATGCAGCTATCCATCTTATCAACAGTTCAGCAATACCTAGTTGTACTATGTTCATAGGTTGGCACTAGGCTATCAGCCCTAGGGCCTATACAAGCCTAGCCATAACAATTCCCTGGCTATTTCTTCCCACACTATTTACTTTATTTATCAGTGTTTTGTGCAAGACCCTGTCAAATGCTGAAGTTAAATCTATATAAATCACATCACAGCACAATTTTCATTCATAGCTGTTATTATATTGTTATAGAACATCATGTTACAGGTGGTAATAGATCTATTTTCATCATATGCATGCTGATATATGGTGTCAAGTCCCAACTTATCCAGTTCTGACAATAACTTACCCAGTATTACCTTCTCCATTATTTTTCCACAACATGAAAGTAGATTTAAGGGTCTATATGATTCTGGGTTTGTCCTACTCCCCTTTCCCTTAAAGACAGGTTTAATAAGTGCATGTTTCCAATCTTGAGGAATTTCCCCATATTTATATGACCTAGAGAATAATAGATTGAATGGCAGTGTAAGTTTTTGCTTAAGTGTTCTCAGGTTATTGCTACTTATTCTGTCTCCTCATTGCGCTTTGTTTGGATCCAGTTTGCACAGTTCTTTTTCAATATAATCTAATTTGATTCCAGTATCTGAGGTTACCTGGATGTCACTAGGACAACTTACCACCCATTTTGTGGAGCCAAACTGTTTTGCATAAGATTTCGTAAATATATCTATAATCTGTTGTGTCTGAGAATACATTTTAGAATCTGCACACGGTTTATCAATTTGTGTATCTTTACTCCTTCCACATCTTATGTATCTATAAAAAGTTTTCCTATTATGCTCAATATCTTTGTATAACTTTTCTTCAAATTTTTCTTGATCTTGTCTAACACTATGCTTAATCTGTTTGTCCAGCTTGTTTATTTCAGTTTTCAAAGTTGTAGTTCGACCTCTCTTCCATTTCTTATATTTTTTTGTCTCTCACCTTAATCAGGTATCTTGTTCTTATGGAAATATATCCCCCTGATGTTGCGTGCCCAGATCCTGATGTTAAACATTTTTTTGACTTTTTGCACTCAAACAATTTCTCTTTCAAAACTTTCCACATTCCATCTGCAGTTTTTCCACTGAACACCAATTAGTTTTATATAGTAACTGTTTTGCTTCCCTATAATCTGTAATTAACCCTCTGTGCATTGTCTTAGATTTCAGTTTGGCAGAATTATCTAGCAACAAATTAACCTTTATGACTCCATGATCACTGCATATCAATGGTGGTAAAACTTGAAGTTACAGTAATTTCTTTGGGAACACAAATAATATCTAGTATATTCCATCCCCTGGTAGTTTTTTTACAGTCTGAAGCATTTGTTATTCCTGAATATACTCTGTGAATAATTTATTTATTAACGTTGTTGAATCAATATTATTCCAGTCTGCTTCTGGTAAATTTAAGCCCCCAGCTAATATTATTCTTCCCTCCTGTGTTTCATGCAAGAAATGTATGAATTCCTCTAGGTCATCTGCACTTGACTTTGGCGGTCTATACACTCCAACAATTGTTATATGTTCCAGGGTTGTCTTTATTGTTACAGTTACACAGTCTATAGTATTGGTGTTATCACTGAACATGTAATAATCACAAGGCTCATAGCTATCTTTAATCCCTATCATAACACCTCCACCTGATTTTTTGTTAGAATGTCTGTTACAGTAAAAACATTTATACCCTGACAGAACTGGTTTCCAGTCATTGTTCTTTAACCATTTTTCACAAACTATAACAACATCAATCTTGTGGGAAAGTAGCAAATTTTCTAATAAAAATGTTTTATTATTAATGCTCCTAGCATTAACAACCATCACAGATGCATCAAATATTGCTATCTGTGAACTGTTACATTTTTGACCTGGCAAAAATCCTGACTAGTGCTTGTCAAATATTGCAAAATATCTGCTGCAAAAATTCTCTTCTCTGATCTAGACAAATGCACACCATCCTGCCTGAACACGTGTGTCCAAAAGAAGGCTTGGATGCTCTACACATTACCATTTTTTAAAACAGGACATTTTTTCCATGGAGGTGTTTATCCAAAAAATTTTTTCATTCACAGTGACGTGACTATCCTTTCTATAGGTGATTTGTGAAAAATATGTCCTAACACCAGTACAAGCTATATTATCTAGGAGATAGCAGATAGCAGTCTTGAAAGATTTTACGTATTCAATTTGTTTAAGAGGGAGGGGGAGAGAATTCCACATTTCTGAGATGAAGTTTCACTACAGAGAGTCTCCTTCTGAATTATTGCACTCTTGTCTCCTTTATTTGATCAGCCTCGTGTGATGAGTTACAACTTGGCCATTACCAGTGCTCTGTGTATCCTCACCCCAGCAAGTGTACATCCTATGTCTATTGCATGCAGAGGGCCATGGTTTGACCACAAATCATACTCACTACATATGCTAGATGGAGCTGGCAAAGGATGGCCTTTTTCAAGGACACTTTATGTAAGAAGGCAGCTCTTCTGTCCATTGAAAAAAGTATCCCATCAAATTTTTGTGGTTGGTAGGATGTGTGGTCAAGACTATCTTACCACTTAGAGAAACATTTCTTCAGGATAATGCAAGGAAGCTGCATTATTTTTTGTGAAAAGGGTTGCTAAGATTAGACAGTCCCTTAATGCCGATTCATTTAGTTAGGCATTAAGTGGCTTGGCTATGGATAACGTGGACTTTTTTGCATATGGAGTTAAATTATATGGATTATGATGTGGTTGTGTAAGCTGTTCCTTCTGTGCATCCTATATTTTGCAGTTTGAACCCAAGTCATACAAGACTAGTAGTTTATTGCTTTGACTCCCTGGGTTCAATTATGTTCCAGATCATAAGATCTTCACTGAGAATATGGGATTTCCTGCCTCATTGAAAGAGGCATTGGTCAGACTTTTTCTAAATACATCATATTTTTAACAGCCTGGAGACTGACTGCCTTGTCTGGAATCTACAATTTGCAGGCAAGATTAGTGACAATGCTGTATGTATGGATATATTCCTACCTGACATCCCTTCACCTCATGGGTCCCTGTCTGGTTTCAGAACCAAGCACAGAATTGAGACTACCCCTGTGTGGATAGAGAATTATCTCCATATGTAAAGATATCTATGAATGTATGACTGCAGTCCTTGTCCTCCTTGATGTGTCTTCAGTATTTGACAAAGTGGTCCATAGGATCCTCATTAACTGTTTAGATCATTATTGCAGCTTTACAGGCATGCTGCTTGAGATTTCTTCACCCGTCTTTGGTTACACCCAGTGAGTGGTATCTTTGTATTAATTCTTCCAGATTCTACCCTCTGAAATACAATGTGCCCAATGACTCCATCTTGGCTCTCTTCTTGCTAATTGTATAAATGTTGCCTTTTAGGGAGGTCATTACATGGACACCTATCCATTTATCAGGACTAAGTGATGGACTTCATCATTCTTGAAGTTTGCTTGGATTTGACATCCCACTGTTTGAGGCTAAATTGTCTAAAGCTCAAACCGATGAAAATTGAGTCCTTTTTGCTTTGTGTCATTGTGTACAACGCACATCTTCCTCTTTTGACATCCTTGATTACATATGATGTCAATACACTGGAATCTGTGCCTCAGATCCATGCTCTGAGCATTACCTTCAATAACAGATGGATGTTAAAGGTCCAGGTCTCCTCTCTCATCAGGACATCCTATCTCTACCTTAAAAATAATGTTTGTATTGTATATCTTAGTCCATACTCGAACCTGGCCTTAATTTGTAATTTATAAAATTAATATACTGGTGCTGTGACTCAAGGACTAATGTAATGCCTTGTACCAGAGGCTTACAGAAGGTAATCTGGCACATCAGCAGAATTTTACAGCCAAATTATTGACAGGTTCTTCTAGGATCAACCATATAAATCCAGCTCTGCAGCATATGCATTGACTTCAGGTTGTGCCAGGAATGTTTTTTAGATCTTGAGTCTTAACCTTTTGTGCCCTGCAAGGTCTGTGATCTACTTACGTATGGGCATTATTAAGATTCTATATATCTCAGCTAAGTATCTCAGGTCCTCTTTGATGGGGCTGTTGGTTGTTCTCTGGAGTAGAGCTGAAATAATCAAGCAGAGTTTCCATCTGCTATTTAGCTCCAGTCCTATAGAAACAGATATTTTTCCTGACTTGGGTGGCTGAATCTTAGATCTCTTTCTGGTCGCCATTCAAGATCCTTCTTTTCTTGAGGATGTACATGGACCCTGGTAGAGTTATTTTAGTACCTTTAAATGGCTGAGAATGTGATTTCTCTTAGATAAAGTATGTATTTATAATTGTGTCTGTTTTATTGTACTAATCCAATTTGCTGCTTGTTTACTTTCCTTGTATTGTAAGGTGGTTGGCTCTTAGACATCTGCATATATTTAATTAATAAGTAAATACATTTAATGGAAAAACAGTCAACACTGAACAAGTATTAACTTGTGACTCTGACTTTGGAGTTTCATGCAGTATAATAATGGAGACTAACAGAAAAGTAAAATTTAGAATTTGGGAACATAGAAGAATGTATATAAAGACAAATTTGTTTGTAAGATTGTTTTACAAAGTGCACAATATAATATAAGAAACTGTATATATAATGTATACACTATATTAATACATGCAGTCTCATCATTAAAGTGTGTTTGCTACCAGTCTTTTGCATTATAAAGCTAAGCAATGTTTCTTTTAATGTACAGTCAGTCATGACGTTTAACTGATTAAGCTATTCTGCTATGTTTTAATGTGTAGTCATTCATGACGTTTAACTGATTAAGCTATTCTGCTATGTTTTAATGTACAGTCAGTCATGACATTTAACTGATTAAGCTATTCTGCTATGTTTTAATGTGTAGTCATAGCCAAACTGTTTTGCATAAGATTTCGTAAATATATCTATAATCTGTTGTGTCTGAGAATACATTTTAGAATCTGCACACGGTTTATCAATTTGTGTATCTTTACTCCTTCCACATCTTATGTATCTATAAAAAGTTTTCCTATTATGCTCAATATCTTTGTATAACTTTTCTTCAAATTTTTCTTGATCTTGTCTAACACTATGCTTAATCTGTTTGTCCAGCTTGTTTATTTCAGTTTTCAAAGTTGTAGTTCGACCTCTCTTCCATTTCTTATATTTTTTGTCTCTCACCTTAATCAGGTATCTTGTTCTTATGGAAATATATCCCCCTGATGTTGCGTGCCCAGATCCTGATGTTAAACATTTTTTTGACTTTTTGCACTCAAACAATTTCTCTTTCAAAACTTTCCACATTCCATCTGCAGTTTTTCCACTGAACACCAATTAGTTTTATATAGTAACTGTTTTGCTTCCCTATAATCTGTAATTAACCCTCTGTGCATTGTCTTAGATTTCAGTTTGGCAGAATTATCTAGCAACAAATTAACCTTTATGACTCCATGATCACTGCATATCAATGGTGGTAAAACTTGAAGTTACAGTAATTTCTTTGGGAACACAAATAATATCTAGTATATTCCATCCCCTGGTAGTTTTTTTACAGTCTGAAGCATTTGTTATTCCTGAATATACTCTGTGAATAATTTATTTATTAACGTTGTTGAATCAATATTATTCCAGTCTGCTTCTGGTAAATTTAAGCCCCCAGCTAATATTATTCTTCCCTCCTGTGTTTCATGCAAGAAATGTATGAATTCCTCTAGGTCATCTGCACTTGACTTTGGCGGTCTATACACTCCAACAATTGTTATATGTTCCAGGGTTGTCTTTATTGTTACAGTTACACAGTCTATAGTATTGGTGTTATCACTGAACATGTAATAATCACAAGGCTCATAGCTATCTTTAATCCCTATCATAACACCTCCACCTGATTTTTGTTAGAATGTCTGTTACAGTAAAAACATTTATACCCTGACAGAACTGGTTTCCAGTCATTGTTCTTTAACCATTTTTCACAAACTATAACAACATCAATCTTGTGGGAAAGTAGCAAATTTTCTAATAAAAATGTTTTATTATTAATGCTCCTAGCATTAACAACCATCACAGATGCATCAAATATTGCTATCTGTGAACTGTTACATTTTGACCTGGCAAAATCCTGACTAGTCTTGTCAAATATTGCAAAATATCTGCTGCAAAATTCTCTTCTCTGATCTAGACAAATGCACACCATCCTGCCTGAACACGTGTGTCCAAAAGAAGGCTTGGATGCTCTACATTACCATTTTTAAAACAGGACATTTTTTCCATGGAGGTGTTTATCCAAAAATTTTTTCATTCACAGTGGCGTGACTATCCTTTCTATAGGTGATTTGTGAAAAATATGTCCTAACACCAGTACAAGCTATATTATCTAGGAGATAGCAGATAGCAGTCTTGAAAGATTTTACGTACTCACTTTGTTTAAGAGGAGGGAGAGAATTCCACATTTCTGAGATGAAGTTTCACTACAGAGAGTCTCCTTCTGAATTATTGCACTCTTGTCTCCTTTATTTGATCAGCCTCGTGTGATGAGTTACAACTTGGCCATTACCAGTGCTCTGTGTATCCTCACCCCAGCAAGTGTACATCCTATGTCTATTGCATGCAGAGGGCCATGGTTTGACCACAAATCATACTCACTACATATGCTAGATGGAGCTGGCAAAGGATGGCCTTTTTCAAGGACACTTTATGTAAGAAGGCAGCTCTTCTGTCCATTGAAAAAAGTATCCCATCAAATTTTTGTGGTTGGTAGGATGTGTGGTCAAGACTATCTTACCACTTAGAGAAACATTTCTTCAGGATAATGCAAGGAAGCTGCATTATTTTTTGTGAAAAGGGTTGCTAAGATTAGACAGTCCCTTAATGCCGATTCATTTAGTTAGGCATTAAGTGGCTTGGCTATGGATAACGTGGACTTTTTTGCATATGGAGTTAAATTATATGGATTATGATGTGGTTGTGTAAGCTGTTCCTTCTGTGCATCCTATATTTTGCAGTTTGAACCCAAGTCATACAAGACTAGTAGTTTATTGCTTTGACTCCCTGGGTTCAATTATGTTCCAGATCATAAGATCTTCACTGAGAATATGGGATTTCCTGCCTCATTGAAAGAGGCATTGGTCAGACTTTTTCTAAATACATCATATTTTTAACAGCCTGGAGACTGACTGCCTTGTCTGGAATCTACAATTTGCAGGCAAGATTAGTGACAATGCTGTATGTATGGATATATTCCTACCTGACATCCCTTCACCTCATGGGTCCCTGTCTGGTTTCAGAACCAAGCACAGAATTGAGACTACCCCTGTGTGGATAGAGAATTATCTCCATATGTAAAGATATCTATGAATGTATGACTGCAGTCCTTGTCCTCCTTGATGTGTCTTCAGTATTTGACAAAGTGGTCCATAGGATCCTCATTAACTGTTTAGATCATTATTGCAGCTTTACAGGCATGCTGCTTGAGATTTCTTCACCCGTCTTTGGTTACACCCAGTGAGTGGTATCTTTGTATTAATTCTTCCAGATTCTACCCTCTGAAATACAATGTGCCCAATGACTCCATCTTGGCTCTCTTCTTGCTAATTGTATAAATGTTGCCTTTTAGGGAGGTCATTACATGGACACCTATCCATTTATCAGGACTAAGTGATGGACTTCATCATTCTTGAAGTTTGCTTGGATTTGACATCCCACTGTTTGAGGCTAAATTGTCTAAAGCTCAAACCGATGAAAATTGAGTCCTTTTTGCTTTGTGTCATTGTGTACAACGCACATCTTCCTCTTTTGACATCCTTGATTACATATGATGTCAATACACTGGAATCTGTGCCTCAGATCCATGCTCTGAGCATTACCTTCAATAACAGATGGATGTTAAAGGTCCAGGTCTCCTCTCATCAGGACATCCTATCTCTACCTTAAAAATAATGTTTGTATTGTATATCTTAGTCCATACTCGAACCTGGCCTTAATTTGTAATTTATAAAATTAATATACTGGTGCTGTGACTCAAGGACTAATGTAATGCCTTGTACCAGAGGCTTACAGAAGGTAATCTGGCACATCAGCAGAATTTTACAGCCAAATTATTGACAGGTTCTTCTAGGATCAACCATATAAATCCAGCTCTGCAGCATATGCATTGACTTCAGGTTGTGCCAGGAATGTTTTTTAGATCTTGAGTCTTAACCTTTTGTGCCCTGCAAGGTCTGTGATCTACTTACGTATGGGCATTATTAAGATTCTATATATCTCAGCTAAGTATCTCAGGTCCTCTTTGATGGGGCTGTTGGTTGTTCTCTGGAGTAGAGCTGAAATAATCAAGCAGAGTTTCCATCTGCTATTTAGCTCCAGTCCTATAGAAACAGATATTTTTCCTGACTTGGGTGGCTGAATCTTAGATCTCTTTCTGGACGCCATTCAAGATCCTTCTTTTCTTGAGGATGTACATGGACCCTGGTAGAGTTATTTTTAGTACCTTTAAATGGCTGAGAATGTGATTTCTCTTAGATAAAGTATGTATTTATAATTGTGTCTGTTTTATTGTACTAATCCAATTTGCTGCTTGTTTACTTTCCTTGTATTGTAAGGTGGTTGGCTCTTAGACATCTGCATATATTTAATTAATAAGTAAATACATTTAATGGAAAAACAGTCAACACTGAACAAGTATTAACTTGTGACTCTGACTTTGGAGTTTCATGCAGTATAATAATGGAGACTAACAGAAAAGTAAAATTTAGAATTTGGGAACATAGAAGAATGTATATAAAGACAAATTTGTTTGTAAGATTGTTTTACAAAGTGCACAATATAATATAAGAAACTGTATATATAATGTATACACTATATTAATACATGCAGTCTCATCATTAAAGTGTGTTTGCTACCAGTCTTTTGCATTATAAAGCTAAGCAATGTTTCTTTTAATGTACAGTCAGTCATGACGTTTAACTGATTAAGCTATTCTGCTATGTTTTAATGTGTAGTCATTCATGACGTTTAACTGATTAAGCTATTCTGCTATGTTTTAATGTACAGTCAGTCATGACATTTAACTGATTAAGCTATTCTGCTATGTTTTAATGTGTAGTCATTCATGACGTTTAACTGATTACGCTATTCTGCTATGCTGCTGTGTTTCTCGTTATTATTGTTGCAACACATATGTGTTATGCATAAACTTCTAATGTTATGACTAGGTAGTGTGTTCTTAGAAAGTCAGCTTTCTTCAGCTATGAGCTTAATTGATTATTTCTGGCATGCCGGTGATGGTATTTTAACATATTACTTCTGCCATACTAAATGTTACAGCTAACGTGTAATAACCTTTGCAACAGGCATTAAAATGAGTATGGTGTTTATGACACAGTTATTGCAATAGGCATATATGGTTCAGCAGGAAAATGTAAACAATGTGGGATATTATACAGACGCAAGGAAAACTACAATGATGGATTCTTAAGGTTGAAAATAATTAATTATATCAATGCAATCATGGTGCCTGATTATGACACTGAGTCAATTCTGTTCACCAACTGATATTTCTTGCTACTGGGATTGTCCAAACAGGAGTCCAAATAACTGCTGATGATAAGATGAGCAGGACTTGGAGGATGCAGCACAATCATAGAGAATATAGTTTGAGTCGTCATTAAATAGAGAGCGAAAGTTCGGTGTCATTATCATTGGTTCTCTTTTTCCCATAGTTTACATGAGGTCAGGATGTCGCATCAGCTGTAGTGACCTTTCGTGATTCAGTGTCACTCTTCTACCTTCTTTGTCAGTCATGCCTGTTGCAGGTTTTCACTCCTGCAATCCATCCATCTGCTGGACGTCATTGTTTCCTATTGTTGTCTTCCTGTCTCACCCAACTCATCTTCTGCTATTGTGCACATGTGCCTGAGCCACTGTAATATGTTCTCTTTGACTTTCTCTGCAATTGGAGCTACCTTAGCTTCTGCTCTGATATCCTCACTTCTTTGTCTGTCCCACAATGTGTATCCATCTCAGGCACTTCATCTCCATCACCTAGCTTCCTCATCTCTTCAGCTTTCACTGCCCACATTTCTACACCTTCCAGAAGTACAGGTCACACTACTACTATACACCTTACTTTTCATCTTCTTTGGCATTTTTCTGTCACACACTTCCCTAACCCTTTGTGCCAGTTAGATGCAGGCACTCTGATTGTAGCTTTGACCTCCTCATACAGAATTCCCTTGTCATCAATCATTCCTCCCAGATACTTAAGATATTAACCTGTCTCACTATTTTCCCTTCTATCTTAATGTTTATCTTCTCCTGATTTCTCCCATTTGCTGCTGTACCAACTCTTTTCTGTACTCCATTTCATCCCATGAATCTTCAGTCTTGCATTACATTTCCTTATCTTTTGCTGACGTTTCTGTTCAGAATCTACTTGTAATGCCACATCATTTTCATACAGCAGCTTTGCTGATCTGTCCCCTCTGACCTCTTTTATTAATGTAGTCCATCAGTATGATCGGCAGTCAGCAGTAGGCTCAGAGCTCAACCCTGATGCACACCCATCCCATTAGGGACTCCTCTGTGAGTCTGAACACTGCTTGTACTTGTGTCATTGCATCTTTTTACATAGCCAGCAGTAATTCTATCAATGTTTCCAGAACTTAGAACCATCACAGTACTGCCCATATCAGCTATCGTGGGAACTCATCATACGATATTTCTAAGTCCAGGGATGCCCAGTTGGAACTTCCTCATCTCTAGCTACTATTCCACCTTCTCATCATAAGACTTGATATGATCACAATGGCAACGTTGATGTAACAATTCCCACAACCCATCTATGAGTGAATTACAGTATTACATATACTTTCATATTGACTGTGACTGCCATTCAATTAGCTGAATGACAAATGTCGCAAAAGAGCTTCTTAACTGGTACTGTTCTGCACTTTCTAATGGCACGTCTGCTGCAAACTGAAAAGAGTCCCCATAAAAACATGTAGCAGGAAGGTAGTTTCTGTAAGAAATTAAACTGTTGCCAGCAGCAATGTTATTTATTTTCTTATTAATTTTAACAACTTATGCAGGATGTGTGACAGTTATGCCAACATGGCTTCTCACTTAAGCCAACCCCACTCGATGTGAATATACCTCAAATGAGTTTAATATGTGTCAGTCTGTGGGTTGCCAGCCCTCCTTGAAGCTGACATGCAAGGTACACAGAGGTAGAATGTACCTAGAGAGTTGCAACCGTCACAGTGGATTAGACTGCTTGAGTGAGTGGCTCTATCCTCTCTGCATACTGACATCCTTTTGAAGTTCAGCTTATAAAGAGGCTTGATTACAGGGAGCAGTGACACATTGTGCTTAAGAGCAGGAACACCCCCCCTAATCCATCCAAAACATGACCTGACTTTTGCTGGCTTCAGGAGGCCCCACTTGCACACCTCCCCCAAACCCCACCCCAAGGAAGCCAGTCAGGCACCCGCTTGATCATTCCTTCAATGCTCGCTGCAACTACCCGGGCTCCATTTGCATGGGTCATATTCAGGGCTTTATCCCTCCATGGCAACTAGCTGTTGTTTACTGAGTCTGTTTATATATTAGATAGTTCAAATTATGTGTGTAACAAACTGCCAAAATGAACAAAAATGAACAACAGGGGAATGCATTTTTATTTGGTACTGCAGTGTTGATTTAAGCTAGTTGCATGTGCCTTTTTTTTCTTTTTTTCTTTTTTCTTTGATTCTTGAAAAGTTGTTTTCACTCTGATTTTGCTTTGATCGGTTGACGGGAACTTTTCCTCACCATTACTGCCAAGATTTCTTCATGGAGGGAAAGAATACTTGTCTACTGTTATGATTTACATGCTTTTTCTTACAGTATATTTATAAAAAATCCCTGCCAAACATTATTTCCTCTAATTTCATCTTTTGGAACAAGAACATATACTTTTTTATCTTTTCAGTGATGACTTCACCCTTCCAACTTATAAAATGCATGGTTAGTGATCCATTAATAGAAGCTTTGATTATTTTAGTGTTCTCATTTCATCTAAAAAGAACTCTTGCTGGTCTGTGGTACTG
The DNA here is from genome assembly GCF_019279795.1 of Protopterus annectens. Lineage (NCBI taxonomy): Eukaryota > Metazoa > Chordata > Ceratodontiformes > Protopteridae > Protopterus > Protopterus annectens. Next base: position 377,231,527 of record NC_056751.1, on the reverse strand, counting down.
TTGGATTGTCTATAAAACGTTTTTATCTTTAAGCTTTCTTTTCATAAAGTTGAACATTTGCTCTAATTTATTTAGCATGTGTCACTATATGCTTTGTTATGATGTGAGAAGACAAGCTTTTTATCAGTTTCTTATATAATTGTGTATATGATTCGATTTTGTCTGATATCCTTTTAAGACAGCTTGTTACCACCAGCACTACTGACATGACATCCATTCTGTACAACATTTACTTATACTCTAGATGATCCAACGTGTCCAGAAACCTGTTGCATATCTACATTATTTGTGATTTTACCACATGCTCCACATAATAAATGCACCTTATTTCATTACTTATGATTGTTATGGAGGAATTTGGCAAACGTTTTGCTTAGCTAAGGGGGAAAATTGGCACTCAGTGCAAGAAATAATGTCAACTATTCAAGGACTAACGCAGCCCTTGTGATATAGTAGAACCTGCTTGTAATGAGTGACTTTAGGCATCTAACGCAGCATTCACAAAGGGCTTATTGCAGTCATGAGCTACAATCACAACTCACAACTGCATGCTGATTATTCTGATGGATCTTTCCCATTTTCTAACAGCTGTGCAGCTAAAGTTTAAGTTATTCAACTCAGATCAGTACCATAAACTTAATATATTATAAAATAATTTCTTGGCCACTTAGGTCTCACGTGTCATGATTTGCCCAAGGTGTCTAGTTTTGAAGTGAAAAGTACTGTTTGTCTCACTTTTTTTAAAATATCACTTTATGTCCTATTAAGAAGACGAACTGTTCTGCACACCATTTCTGAGCTTTTTGATGTCTGTGATACACATGACCATGTGAGCTACAGAGATGCAGCCAATCAGACTACGAGAACGACCTTCTGATTACTATGATCATTGATTCTCCATTCACAAAAGCTAGCAAACTGTAGTGCCACCTCCAACATGCTGACATTTTTCTCTCTGCAGCTTCTGAAGCTGTTCCCCTCAGGTCCAGGTGTAGAGTTGCAACATCCACCATATGCCGACATCATTCTCTGTAATAGTATTTCTAAAGAACAGTTTCTTTGCAAGTTCAGGAACTCTGAATATTAAAATGAACCTTTATCATTTTTGCAAACATCTTAGTGAAGGGGACTACTTATGCTTGGCCCACAGAAAAACTGTTTACAGATATGTGTTTGTATATCTGTGTGCCTGTATACGTATCACTTACGTACATTTTAAAATACTGCCTGTTATTGGCTAGAACAGTCAGTACAACATACTGTTTTTGTGAAGGTTAATAAGGTAGCATGGCGGGATTGTTAAGGATTTCTGCGACACAGCCTGAGACCTAATTTCTGACCACAGGCCACATTTCTGTTTGGAGTTTGCATGTTCTTTCCATACTCCACATCATAGGTTCATAGGTAGGTATTAGGCTATTGGCCCTAGGGCCTATATAAGCCTAGCCAAACGGTACCCTGGCTTTTGCCACCCAAGAAAATTATTTTCTTGTGCCCCTGTCAAGCAGAGTCACAGAAGTGATCTCGGGGTGAATTTCCTATCTCCCATCCAATCATCAAGATTTTTCTTGAAGAGTGCTAATGAGGAGCTTTGTTTGATATAGATAGGTAGTTTGCTCCAGAGTATGGAAAGTCTCTGAGACAGGAATCTATCCCTCCAGCATGTTCTGTTTATTGTGATGACAAGGGTTAGGTCCCTAGAGCGTGTAGCTCGGAGGGGTTGGGATTTCATTATGTGGAGCATGTCCAACAGCTCTGAGTTTGACATAGCTTTGTATGTTAGGCAGAGATTGCCTCTGAGTAGGTGATATGCTACAAAGTAAAGCTGGAGTTTTTTGAGACGGTCTGCGTAGGGCATCTGTTTGAGGCCGGTAATCCTCTTTGTGAGGTATTTCTGTGGCCTTTCCAGTTGTTGTAGATGTCTTGTGAGGTACATACCAAAAGGGGCATTGTACTCTATAATGGGTCTAATGAGTGATGAGTAGAGGGGAACAATGACCTCTTTTTTCCTGGATGAGAAACCTTTTGTGATGAGGTGTGCCACATAGAATATTTCCTGACTACTGTGGTGATGTGATTATCAAAGGAGAGACTACTGTCCACCTGTGTCTCAAGGTCTCTTATCACACTTTCAGTGTTAAGTAGACTACCGCCTATGTGGTAGTTCATGGGTACAGAGTTTGTACCAAAAGGGATGACAATGCACTTTTTGGCTTTGACACCAGGCATCTGTCTCAGTGAGGCCCTTTTGTAGGATGTCCACATCATTAAGAGATTTGATTATGGCTCCAAGTTTGCAGTCATCTGTGAACTTTGTTAGCCAAAGACCTTCTGTGTTAGCCTGTACTTCAGAGAAGTAGATACCAAACAGGAGATGACCTAGGACTGAACCCTGTGGTACTCCACTTGTCACTGGTCTGAAGTTGGATTTAGAGTATGCTACTTTCATAGTGCGGATTCGGTCAGTGAGCCAGTTGGCAACCCATCTTTTGACATAGGGATTTATACCTAGTTTAGTGAGTTTGTCTATAATTCCAGAGTGGGGGATGGTGTTGGAAGCCTTGGCGAGATATAGATAGGCTGTGTGTACCACCTTACCCTCATCTACAGCTTTGGTGACCGCTTCAAAGAAGTCTATCAGGTTTAGGAGACATGATCTGCCTTTTACAAACCTGAACTGAGTAGGGTCCAGAGTTTGGAGATTACCAATGTCATTGTTTATAAGTTCCATGATGATATGCTCCATAGCCTTGCAGACCAGGCTCATCAGGCTAATGGGGCAGTAGTTCCCGGGGTCCGTGGTGGCTTCTCCTTTGTGGAGTGGGATAACTGTTGCTGTGCGCCATTCAGTGGGCACAAAGCCTGAGGTAAGGCTATGTTTGAACAGGGTACTTAGGTGGGCTGCCATTTCATTCTGTAGTTCATGTAGAACGCATCCTGGGATGTTGTCAGGTCCCATGGATGCTGTGTTCTTGGCATTGGAGAGTGTGCTTTTTACCTGTGCAGCCGTGATTACAGGTACTTTGCATTCTTCCTTTATAGAGATGGGCCCTTTAGGGGATGAGAGAGGGGTAAAGTTAGCACTGAACCTATCTGCCAGGATGTTGGCAATATCAGTTGGTTCTGTATATTTAGTGCCATAGGTTCATAGGTTGATACTAGGCTATCTGCCCTAGGGCATTTATAAGCCTAGCCAGAGTGTGTTTGGCTTTCGCCACCCTTTTAGATTAGTTGGCTGTGCCTCTATATAGTAGGTCACAGGAGAATTGTACTGTAACTCTGAGCAGATCTGAGTGTTGCCATTGAGATTCTTGACATAGCTATAGAATGCTTTGTGGTTGTCTTTAGAATCAGTGGTGATTTTGTTTTCGTAACTAGTTTTGGAGGATTTTATGAGGGATCTCAGCTTCTTACTGAGGCTGACCACGGAGTTCCTCCAATCATGGGATTTTACTCTTTTTTGCAACAGTTTCTTTCTTCTGTTGTAGTTTGTTTATAGCAGGGGACAACCAGATTGGCTTCCTTTTTTTGGAGGATAGCATCTTGGTTCTGTTAGGGATAGCACGATCCATGCACTCGTGTAAGTGCTTATAAAGTGCAATTGTATAGGTTTCAGCAGTCATGTGAGTTTAAGTTAGGTATTCTGGTTTTAATGTTCTCCTGCATTCCAAACATGTTCAGGTCAGACTGGCTACTCTAAATGATGTATGTCTCTAGCTATCAGTCCATCGATATCTATCTATTTGTTACTAAGTGTACTACTTCATATTAAATGCACCCAGTGTCAACTGGATAAACGACAATGTCAGGACATCAAAAGCCTCAGTGCATGCAAAATGTTCAACTTAAAAAATAAAAAAAACATAGTTTTGTGCAGGGGCAAGCCCCCCTCCACTCTTCATGTTGCGGTCTATATCCTTTATACACTCTGCTAATTATACATACTAACTCCAGGGCCACACAAACATGGCTTAGGGGTATATTCTCCAATACCGGGAATTGTAAGATCTTGCATCAGTCGATCACATGTTGTCATCTAAAGAGCTATTAACCACACATACTCAGGCATAATGCAGCGCATATATATATATATATATATATATATATATATATATATATATATATATATATATAGGTGGAGTGTCACCCAAAGTTAGTCGAACTGCACTCTTATCAAATGAAATGTTGTTGGAAAAGACTGCATAACTGCATAAAAGTCAGTAGTTTGTGTGAGATCACTGAACACTGGAACCAGGGAAATTTTCCCTTTTCTCTGGTATTTTGCAATCTTGGAGTTGGTTTATTAAAGATAGTGGAGGCTGAAAAGTGAGGTGTCCTTCCCTCCCTGCAAAAACATATAAAAAGGATTTATTCTTTTCGAAAAGTTTTACTTTAATAATTCAGTTTTTCAAAAATATTGTATAACTGAAAACTTTGAATGATTGACATCAATCCATCCATATATGTGTGTGTGTGTGTGTGTGTGTGTGTGTGTGTGTGTGTGTGTGTGTGTGTGTGTGTGTGTACATATATATATATATATATATATATATATATATATATATATATATATACACACACACACACATATATATATATGTACACACACACACACACACACACACACACACACACACACACACACACACACACACACACATTTTTATAAGGAAACATTAAACAGAAATGATAGCGAACCTCATAATATATAATTGATTTTACATGTACATACACAGACATACTGATCCATCCACAATCCCTTGTTCTCATCCTTGCACATGGAGTTGGGATGTCATATTAAAAGTGACAATCATCTACAGTCACAGTTCACACTGCTGGGTGGCTAGCCCTGCCACAGTTTTTCTTCCATACCAAACACACACACACACACACACACACACACACACACACACACACACACACACACACACACACACACACACTTATGAAGTATTTAGATTGTCCAGTCCACCTACTGCATGTGTGAGAGGAAACCAGAACACTACAAGAAAACCCATGAAAACACAGAAGGACAAGCATACTCTGCACAGAAGGTACCCCAGGTGAGAATCAGTTTGAAGAACCTCTTGCTGTGAGGCAACAGCACTAACTGCGGCACCACTGTGCCACTATTAATATATTTGCACAAAAGACTGAAAACTACAAAATTACTTTTAACAGGCTTCTTGAAGGGGGCACAAGAACCATTTTTCTTGCTTGCTGCAGTCAATCACTTGGTATTTAATGTGTTTTGGCTGACATTCCATAAATCAACTAAAGATCATTTGACCACACAGTGTGCAACTATATATATACTATATATAAATTTAGTCACTGTCATCATTATATTATGAATTTGTTTATACCAAGTTTCCTGTAAACCTAGCTGTGCATGACTCATCCCCCCTTCCCCAACCTGACGTCAACATAATACTAAGTTGTCAGGTTGCTGATAGGTACCATTCACAAGTTATGGCAGGGCTGTGCTAAACTGACATCAAGATTATAGCAGCACTCCAGGCTGCCTAATAAATATTCATAAGTGCTGTATTTGGCGGTCTAGTAATGAACCATGAGACTGCAATAGAATATGCACCTTGGAGTCAATTATGTTCTAGTTTGCACGAAGCTGCAAGGATTATGTTTTTTTTTTTTTTTAAATCAGGCTTCATATCATTTTGTTCTAGATTCTTTGTGTTTACAAAGCAGAATCAGTGCTTGGACCATAATTACCTTGCCAATACACACCCTTATAAAGTACTGCCTGTCTCCAGGAGAGCAAAACAACTCAGGTCAAGGATCATCGAAGAAGCATCCATTCAATTGTCAGGGTTTGCATTAAAGGAAGTAAGGGTATCCCTCTGTTTTATGTGCAATGGTAGATTATCCCATAGAAGGTAAAGCACTGAGCAAAACATATATCCATACAGCTTGTCTTATTTGTTTGCTAATGGAGTTTCAAATCTTTAGTTTGATTGTTCATGAATGTGTAAGAGATCAAGATGGTTTGGGTCCTTAACAGCACAGAATTCTAAACCTAAATCAGCATGCAAAAGTCTTTAAGAGACAAAAGTACAGGGGTAAAGTTTTAAGTCTTTCCTGATTGCTGGTGTCTTTTGTCTGATGATTTTTTTTTAATTAGGAAGCTTTGGAATCTCTCTAGGTGTAAGCTGTGTTTGGATGCATGCATATTAAAAGGCATTTTACTTTCTGTAACTGGTCTGATCAGGGGAGAGTATAGAGGAATGATAACCTCATTTGACCTGGATGAAATAACTTTAGTTATTAACTGGGTTAAGTGGACTGTTAAATGAAATAATGCGTAGCTGACGATGAAGTTGCTGAGATCTCTCACAGCAGCATCAGTCTAGACTAGGGTTCTGTCTATACTGTAAGATGCAAACAAGATTTATTTAACAGAGGTGGTAATGCTATACCTTTTTACATTTTTGCATTTAATTTTCCTAGATGCATTTGCTAGAATCAGTTTCAATTTTTATTACAAATACAGCTCATACCGTTGGGAAATAATCAGTGTTATTATTTTGTCTTCAACTACCTGGCAGAGTACTGTTACAAAAGCACATGCATAGACACACACACACACACACACACACACACACACACACACACACACACACACACACACACACACACACGGCCATGCAAACAGCACATCTCCCGCACTAAAACAAGAAAACTCTGTGCCAGTCCGGAAATGCATGTGAACCTCTATGCAAGCATAGGCTTCGATCTACAATGCCATATAAATATGATGCTTTCCTATGATGTTCTCAAAAGAGGATCTTTGTGTCAGATACTCTCCTGTTTAGAGATATTTCACATTTAGATGCGTTAGTTTGGACATATAAATGGGATACAGTCAAGTCTTATAAAGTAAGACGAGGTTTAATTTTGAAAGCAAGAGTACATCAGCCAATTGTAGAACAGCAACAAAGGATATGAGAGGGTAACATTTTCTAATGTAATATGAATAAAAAGCAATTTATGATAGTAATGCTGAGAATATAAGTGACTCACATGCAGTTAAATATGCTGGAAAGGATCTCAACCAGAGCATGTAGTTTAGTACTTAAGATGATACAGCAGGCTGTATCTGTTATCCATTAGCATAGATCAAAGAACAAAGTGAAATATATTTGGAGGATGTATTATTTTTTTAAAGCTATCTGTCAGAAAATAAAGAAAATTGCGCTATGGAGAGGAGTGAAGAAGAGCATTAAATAGTCAAGGGGATATAAGATTCCTTGAAGTCTACATTGGATGTTTTGCCAAACATTATGACATTCTGAATGCCAGTTTTGTCCTGTACATACACATACATACATACATACATACAAATATTTAAAGCACAGGTATTAATGCCCTTCTAAACAGTTTTAATCCTGGTACCTTGGCATTTCGCCATCAAGGGATATTAGCATTTCAAATTCTAAAGCTTAAATATACTAAACAATTAAACAATCGTGTTTCAAAATTTGTCTATCCATCCCACTTTTAATGTGACCAGTGCACATTATACATAAACCCATCCCTTAGTCATGAAAAACTACTACATTTCCCATAGAACTTCAGCAGCAGCAAAATTACAACAACAAAATTACCATGAATTCTACAGCAACAATATCATGGTAGAGATGCTCTATTTGCTAATAAGTTAAATCAGCTGGAGACTACTTTCATTTTTAATTTTGGAACCTTGGTCCCACATGGATTAAATCAGGAGGTGGTGTTACATTTTTGAAGAAATTTCATTGATAATATGTTCATAAATGTGTGTGTGTGTGTGTGTGTGTGTGTGTGTGTGTGTGTGTGTGTGTGTGTAATTTTCATATGAGTACATACATACATTATGAGAGAGTGTTGTTGTATTTTTTATGTAAACGTGGTTGAATTTTTTTGATGACGTTATTGCTGTAGAATACCTTTAGTGTTAATTCTTCTGTTAGTAACAAGGGGGTATATATCAATATATCAGCAAAATATGCTTTGCTAAGAACAAAGATTTCACTAATTAGGTAGCTGTCACATTATTTATTCTTGTGTTACTATTCAAATACTGGAAATCAAACGTTTGTGTGTAGAAAGTATATTCTCCTCCTTTGGGAAGGATTAGTGATAACCCACCCAGTGATGTGTTGCTATAATATTTGCAAGCAACAAATAACAGACTCTAGAAATCAAGTTGTCTACATTGTCTACTTATTTGCCTGCCTGAATTAACAAACAATAAAAAATGTTCTACTGTGTTCTTCTAAATCGTGTTTTTGAAATCTAGCAACAGCTATGCTCCCATATAAGCTTTCACTTTGTTGTAATAATGTGATGTACTTTGAGAATTAACATGCATAAATGACAATTTTACAGCTGAACTTTCTTCTTGGACCCAGCAGTGTAGGGAATGCTACTGTTTTCTTTTGCATTGTTGAAGTAACAGGAAGGTTACTGCTTTATGGACCTGTTGTATGTGATTGACTGCACAGGAAAGTAACATTCAGACATAATTTTCTACTTGTCAAATTAATATCAAGGGGGCATGAAGAAGGTAAAAGTCTCAAAGTACAGATAAACGCATTTAGAAAACTGCTTTTAAAAATGACATCATTCTAATGCTTCTGTTTAGTGCCTTCTTCAAACTGCAGTCATCATCATCTTTCGGCTTTTCCCGTTAGGGGTCGCCACAGCGGATCATCTCTTTCCATTTCTTCCTATCCTCTGCATCTTGCTGTGTCACACCACCCGACTGCATGTCCTCTCTCACCATGTCCATAAACCTTATCTTAGGCCTTCCTCTTTTCCTCTTACCTGGCAGCTCCATCCTTAGCATCTTTTTCTTAATATACCTATCATCCCTCCTCAGCACATGTCCAAACCAACGCAATCTCGTCTCTCTTGCTTTGTCTCCAAACTGTCCAACATGAGCTGACCCTCTAATATACTGATTCCTAATCCTATCCATTCTAGTCACACCGAGTGCAAATCTTAACATCTTTAACTCTGCCACATCCAGCTTTGACTCCTGCCTTTTTGTCAATGCCACTGTCTCCAATCCATATAACATAGCTGGTCTCACTACCCTCTTGTAGACCTTCCCTTTCACTCTTACTGGTTCCCGTCTGTCACAAATCATTCCTGACACTTCTCCACCCATTCCACCCTGCCTGTACTCTCTTCTTCACCTCTCTTCCACATTCACCATTACTCTGAACTGTTGATCCCAAGTACTTAAACTCGTCCACCTTTACCAACTCTACTCCCTGCATCCTCACCATTCCTCTACCCTCCCTCTCATTTACACACATATATTCTGTCTTAGCCCTGCTGACCTTCATTCCTCTGCTCTCTAGAGTATATGTCCACCTATCCAGATTCTCCTCAACCTGATTCCTACTCTCACTACAGATCACAATGTCATCTGCAAGCATCATAGTCCACGGGGCCTCCTGTCTGATCTCATCTGTCAACCTGTCCATCACCACTGCAAATAAGAAAGGACTCTGAGCTAATCCTTGATGTAATCCCACCTCCACTTAAACGGATCTGTCACTCCCACTGCAGTCCTCACCACTGTCACACTACCCTCGTACATATCCTGTACCACTCTTACATACTTCTCTGCCACTCCCGACTTCCTCATACAATACCACAACTCTTCTCTAGGCACCCTGTCATATGCTTTCTCCAAGTCTACAAAGACACAATGCAACTCCTTCTGACCTTCTCTGTATTTCTCCAATAACACTCTCAGAGCAAACATTGCATCTGTAGTGCTCTTTCCTGGCATGAAACCATACTGCTGATCATTAATCATCACCTCCCTTCTTAACCTAGCTTCTACTACTCTTTCCCATAACTTCAAGCTGTGACTGATCAATTTTATCCCTCTGTAGTTACTGCAGCTCTGCACATCACCCTTATTCTTAAAGATAGGTACCAAAACACTTTTTCTCCACTCCTCAGGCATCCTCTGACTTTCCAAAATTTCATTAAACAATCTAGTTAAAAATTCCACTGCCATTTCTCCAAAGCACCTCCATGCTTCCATTGGTATGTCATCTCGGCCAACAGCCGTTCCATTCTTCATCCTCTTCATAGCTGTCCTTACTTCCTCCTTGCTAATCTGTTTCACTTCCTGATTCACTATCCCCACATTATCCAACCTTCTCTCTCTCTCATTCTCTTCATTCATCAGCCTCTCAAAATACTCTTTCCATCTACTCAACACACTCTCCTCTCTTGTGAGTACCTTTCCCTCACAATCCTTTATCACCCTTACTTGCTGCACATCTTTCCCAGCTCTGTCCCTCTGTCTAGCCAATTGGTACAGGTCCTTTTCTCCCTCTTTAGTGTCCAATCTCTCATACTACTCTCCATACGCCTTATCCTTAGCTTTCGCCACCTCTCTCTTTGTCATGCGCCTCATCTCCTTATACTCATGTCTACTTCCTTCATCTCTTTGACAATCCCACTTCTTCTTCGCCAGCCTCTTCCTCTGTATACTCTCCTGTACTTCTTCATTCCACCACCAGGTCTCCTTGTCCTCCTTCCTCTGTCCAGATGTCACACCAAGCACCTTTCTAGCAGTCTCCCTTACTAGTTCTGCTGTAGTTACCCAGCTATTCGGTAACTCTCCACTGCCTCCCAGTGCCTGTCTTAACTCTTCCCTAAACTTCACTTCACAATCACCATTTTTTAACTTCCTCCATTTAATCCTTAGCACTGCTTTCACATTCCTCCTCCTCTTCTTGATCACCAACGTCATCCTACAGACCACCATTCTATGCTGCTTAACTACACTTTCCCCTGCCACCACTTTACAGTCTCCAATCTCCTTCAGACTGGCCCTCCTACATAGGATATAATCCACCTGTGTGCATCTTCCTCCACTCTTGCACGTCACCCTATGCTCCTCCCTCTTCTTAAAATACGTATTCACCACAGCCATGTCCATCCTTTTCGCAAAATCCACAATCATCTGACCTTCTGCATTCCTCTCCTTAACACCATATCTACCCATCACTTCCTCATCCCCTCTGTTCACTTCACCAACATGCCCATTAAAGTCCGCTCCAATCACTAGTCTCTCACCCTTGGGTGCACTCACCACAACTTCATCCAACTCACTCCAAAATTTCTCGTTCTCATCCATCGCACACTCAACTTGTGGAGCATATGCACTAACAACATTCATCATTACACCATCAATTTCGAGCTTCAATAAACATCACTCTGTCAGACACTCTCTTCATGTCTAAAACACTCTTAGCATATTGTTCCTTTAGTATAACCCCTACCCCATTTCTCCTGCCATCCACACCATGATAGAACAATTTGAACCCGTTTCCTAAACACCTGGCCTTACTTCCCTTCCATCTGGTCTTTTGCATGCACAATATATCAACCTTCCTTCTCTCCATCATATCAGCTAGCTCTCTTCCTATACCAGTCATACTGCCAACATTCAAAGTTCCTACCCTCACTGCTACACTCCTAACCTTCCTCCACTCTTCCTGCCTTCGGGCATGCCTTCACCCTCCTCTTCTCCTTCGGCCAACAGTAGCCGAATTTCTGCCAGCACACTGTTGGCTAACAGTACTGGTGGCGGTCGTTGTTAACCCGGGCCTCAACCGATCCGGTATGGAAATATGAAATTTTTGCGCCATAAGTGATGTGGCAGAATTTTTACGCCGGATGCCCTTCCTGACGCAACCCTCCCCATTTATCCGGGCTTGGGACCGGCACAAAGAAATGCACTGGCTTGTGCATCCCCTGTGGCTGGGCTATTTCATAGTGTGCACTATGGTAAACTGGGAAATGAAGGTGTTAAGTGTTCACTTATATGTCCATCTTTTTATGCTTTTCCTCAGCCTTTTAGAATCCATTTATGCAATTTGTCTTTTGTTCACTACTGTTCTTCATACAGATCAAAAGTAAAGAAAATAAAAAAAAAACATTCTAGTCCTTCACTGCTATTTTGGAGGTGAACCAAAAATTTATGTCAATAAACTGCCCAAGTAAAGGTATTGCTGTTGTTGGTATTATTATTATTATTATTATTATTTCACTCGTGCAAAAAGTGCTCATAACAAGTTAAAAAGCAGTAACCCTACAGTGATAACAAATACACTTCTGCTGCTACTGAAGCACTACTGCTGAGGATACCATGGCCATTATATTTACAGAAGTAATGCACATAACTATGCTGGGTGCTTCAATCCCTTTAAAAACTAGCATTTTTATCTTTATTATTTATAAGCATCCTACTATTATTGTGTGTTGCTTTTTTATTAAATGCAGTGTATTTTAATTGGATAAATCAGTAATGTGACTACATTTTACAGCAGTTTGTCTATGGCCAAAACCACTTCATAAAAAAAGTTATGTTAGCTGTTATGGTAATTCCAATGATCAGAACACTATAACAATGGAATATATGACCTCTTAATATTTCCTGACCATGTAATGATATTCCTGTCCATCATGGTGTGGCTTTAATCAGTATCTGCTCACCAAAGTTTCGGTGCAACTGTATGGCAGGGGCTCTAGGAGGAAGAATGTACTTAACGTGGTACAACTAGAACAGGACTGCTGTGTGTAGTCATCTTCTGTTTGTCCCAATGGGGCCTTCACATCACTTCAGTCAACAGCAAACGTCATTAGACATGTTAAAAATGTACTCATATAAGAAGAGCATACCTACAAACTTAACAATATAGTACAACTCTGTAATCCCAAAAGATATCCATGATGTCTTTAGTACAGTGTTTGGCCCCTACTGCCTTACTCCCACCTTTACTGGATTCCACTGCTGTATGGGGTGTACCACACAAAGTACAGTTTTAGAAATAGTTAATGTTGGTCAATATATCAGTGCCCTTATGAAAAACAAATTGTTGTAAAAAAATCTTTATATATATATATATATATATATAGAAATTTAATATTTTGGTTCCAAATGGGTTAAATCTGAAATGAAACTGGAGGTTTTTTATATAATTGTTTGATTAACAGAGTGTTAATTATGTAATTAGTGAGGTTATTTATGGAAGGTGATTTTTTAAAACAATTTTACTACTTGAAGACTTTGTTAGCTGAGACGTTAGAAAGATAATAAACACTGTGCGCAGTTTACTGGCTGGTCATTTTTTGTTTTACCTTGGTAATATAGTTGTTTTGGTGGTGTACCAGACTGATGTTATTTCACCTCGAGAAAGGACTGGTTAATATGAAATCTGGTTCTATGGTCCTATTAATGTAATTAGAAAATTTCTTAAGAGGTCCCGTTTTACTATGCCTACCATTTTATATGTGTTCTAATATTACTAGTGGGCTATTCTAGGCTCAATGGAACCTATAGTAAGCCATCTGTAGTCCTGATTAATATCAAGGGGGTCTATGTGACCCAGCTGACTTTAGACCTATCAGACTAACTAATAATTAGGCAAATACTTTGAAATTATTTTTTAATCTATTTTTTCTATTTTCAGGGATCTGGGATAACTTTTCACATTTCATCTTTCTTTATTAACTGTATTTTTTAGTCTAGCCACTGGGGATGCACAAGCCAGTGCATTTCGTTGTGCCGGTCCCAAGCCCGGATAAATGGGGAGGGTTGCGTCAGGAAGGGCATCCGGCATAAAATTTTGCCAAATCATACATGCTGAAAGCAGTACAGATATACATACCAGATTGGTCGAGGCCCGGGTTAACAACAACCGCCACCAGTACTGTTGGCCAACAGGGTGATGTTGGACAACAGGGTGCTGGTGGAAATTGGGCTACTGTTGGCCAAGAGAGGAGAAGAGGGGGAAGGCATGCCCGAAGGCAGGTAAAGGCTAGGACTGTGATAGTGAGGGTTGTAACTTTGAATGTTGGCAGTATGACTGGTATAGGGAGAGAGCTAGCTGATATGATGGACCGAAGGAAGGTTGGTATATTGTGTGTGCAAGAGACCAGATGGAAGGGGAGCAAGGCTAGGTGTATCGGAGGCAGGTTCAAACTGTTTTATCATGGTGTAGATGGGAGGAGAAATGGCGTAGGGGTTATCCTGAAGGAACAGTATGCTAAGAGTGTTTTGGAGGTGAAAAGAGTGTCATATAGAGTGCTGTTTATGAAGCTGGAAATTGATGGTGTAATGATGAATGTTGTTAGTGCATATGCTCCACAAGTTGGGTGTGCAATGGATAAGAAAGAAAAATTTTGGAGCGAGTCGGAGGAAGTGGTGATGACTGTACCCAAGGGTGAGAGACTGGTAATTGGAACAGATTTCAATGGGCATTTTGGTGAAGGGAACAGAGGGGATGAGGAAGCGATGGTAATCACATCACCACAGTACTCAGGAAATCCTTCTATGTGGCACACCTCATCACAAAAGGTTTCTCATCCATGAAAAAAGAGGTCATTGTTCCCCTCTACTCGTCACTCATTAGACCCATTATAGAGTACAATGCCCCTTTTGGTATGTACCTCACAAGACATCTACAACAACTGGAAAGGCCACAGAAATACCTCACAAAGAGGATTACTGGCCTCAAACACATGCACTACGCAGACCGTCTCAAAAAACTGCAGCTTTACTCCGTCTCATATCGCCTACTCAGAGGCAATCTCTGCCTAACACACAAAGCTATGTCAAATCCAGAGCTTTTAGACATGCTCCACTTAAAGAAATCCCAATCCCTACAAGCTACATGCTCTAGGGACCTAAACCTTGTTACAACAATAAACATAACATGCTGGAGGGATAGATTCCTGTCCCAGAGACTTCCCATACTCTGGAACAAACTACCTATCTATATCAAACAAAGCTCCTCATTAGCACTCTTCAAGAAAAATCTTGATGATTAGATGGGAGATAGGAAATTCACCCTGGGGATCACTTCTGTGGCTCTGCTCAACAGTGGCAGAGGAAAATAATTTTCTTGGGTGGCAAAAGCCAGGGTACCTTTTGGCTAGGCTTATATAGGCCTTAGGACCAATAGCCTAGTACCTACCCATGAACCTATGAACCTATGGGTAGGTATGGTGTTAAGCAAAGGAATGCAGAAGGTCAGATGTTAGTGGATTTTGCGAAAAGGATGGACATGGCTGTGGTGAATACGTATTTTAACAAGAAGGAAGAGCATAGGGTGACATACAAGAGTGGAGGAAGATGCACACAGGTGGATTATATCTTATGTAGAAGGGTCAGTCTGAAGGAGATTGGAGACTGTAAAGTGGTGGCAGGGGAAAGTGTAGTTAGGCAGCATAGGATGGTGGTTTGTAGGATGACATTGGTGATGAAGAGGAGGTTGAGTGTGAGGGCAGCACCAAGGATCAAATGTTGGAAATTGAAAAAGGGTAATTGTGAGGTGGAGTTCAGGGAAGAGTTAAGACAGGCACTGGGTGGCAGTGAAGAGTTACCGAATAGCTGGGTAACTACAGCAGAGCTAGTAAGAGAGATGGCTAGATAGGTGCTTGGTGTGACATCTGGACAGAGGAAGGAGGACAAGGAGACCTGGTGGTGGAATGAAGAAGTACAGTAGAGTATACAGAGAAAGAGATTGGTGAAGAAGAAGTGGGATTGTCAGAGAGATGAAGAAAGTAGACAAGAGTATAAGGAAATTAGGTGCATGGCAAAGAGAGAGGTGGTGAAGGCTAAGGATAAGGTGTGTGAAGAGTTGTATGAAAGGTTGGACACTAAGGAGGGAGAAAAGGACCTGTATCGATTGGCTAGACAGAGGGACCAAGCTAGTAAAGATGTGCAGCAGGTAAGGGTGATAAAGGATAATGAGGGAAACGTACTCACAAGCGAGGAGAGTGTGTTGAGCAGATGGAAAGAGTACTCTGAGGGGCTGATGAATGAAGAGAATGAGAGGGAGAGAAGGTTGGATGATGTGTGGATAGTGAATCATGAAGTGCAGTGGATTATCAAGGATGAAGAATGGAAAGGCTGTTGGTCCAGATGACATACCTGTGGAAGCATGGAGGTGTTTAAGTGAAATGGCAGTGAGTTTTTAACAAGATTGTTTAATGAAATCTTGGAAAGTGAGAGGATGCCTGAGGAATGGAGAAAAAGTGTTTTGGTACCGATTTTTAAGAATAAGGATGATGTGCAGAGCTGTAGCAACTACAGAGGGATTAAATTGATCAGTCACAGCATAAAGTTATGGGAAAGAGTAGTGGACGCTAGGTTAAGAAGGGAGGTGATGATTAGTGATCAGCAGTATGGTTTCATGCCAGGAAAGAGCACTACAGATGCGAAGTTTGCTCTGGGAGTGTTGATGGAGAAGTACAGAGAAGGTCAGAAGGAGTTGCATTGTGTCTTTGTGTACTTAGAGAAAGCATATGACAGGGTGCCTAGACAGGAGTTGTGGTATTGTATGAGGAATTCAGGAGTGTCAGAGAAGTATGTAAGAATGGTAAAGGATATGTACAAGGGTAGTGTGACAGCGGTGAGGTCTGCGGTGGGAGTGGCGGATGCGTTTAAGGTGGAGGTGGGATTAGATGAAGGATCAGCTCTGAGCCCTTTATTATTTGCAATGGTGATGGACAGGTTGACAGATGATATTAGACAGGAGTCCCAGTGGACTATGATGTTTGCAGATGACATTGTGATCTGTAGTGAGAGTAGGGAACAGGTGGACGAGGCCCTGAAGAGGTGGAGATCTGCTCTAAAGAGAAGAGGAATGAAGGTCAGCAGGACTAAGACAGAATATGTGTGTGTGAATGAGAGGGAGGATAGAGGAATGGTGAGGATGCAGGGAGTAGAGGTGGTGAAGGTGGATGAGTTTAAATACTTGGGATCAACAGTTCAGAGTAATGGTGAGTGTGGAAGAGAGGTGAAGAAGAGAGTACAGGCAGGATGGAGTGGGTGGAGAAGAGTGTCAGAAGTGATTTGTGACAGATGAGTACCAGTAAGAGTGAAAGGGAAGGTCTACAAGAGGGTAGTAAGACCTGCTATGTTATATGGGTTGGAGACAGTGGCATTGACAAAAAGGTAGGAGTCAGAGCTTGACGTGGCAGAGTTGAAGATGTTAAGATTTGCACTGGGTGTGACGAGGATGGACAGGATTAGGAATAAGTATATTAGAGAGTCAGCCCAGGTTGGAAGGTTTGGAGACAAAGCCAGAGAGGCAAGATTATGTTGGTTTGGACATGTGCTGAAGAGGGCTGCAGAGTATATTGTGAAAAAGTTGCTAAGGATGAAGCTGCCAGGTAACAGGAAAAGAAGAAGGCCTAAGATAAGGTTTATGGATGTGGTGAAAGAGGACATGCAGGTGGTTGGTGTGACAGAGCAAGATGCAGAGGACAGGAAGAAATGGAAACAGTTGATCCGCTATGGCGACCCCTAACGGGAGCAGCCGAAAGAAGAAGAAGAAGAGGAGTTAGCTCAGAGGATTAAGGCTCTAAGCAGTTAATGGTCTGCTTCCTGTAGTAATGGCTAAAGGGTTTGACTCTTTCTACCTCCGTTTGCTTTATTCTGTGACTCTGAGCAAGTTTCTTAACCAGGCAATGTTCCTGGATAACCCCAGTAAGTTACACTTTTCCAGTTGCTTACCTGATTGACAAATGGGTTTAAAAATCATGGCTAAGAACATTTCTCTAGTGGATAGTATGAAGGATTACAGAGTATTAATGCTATGTGCTATTAATGACCTACTTCCTGTGGTATGGGGTTTCATTCCTTCATCCTTCACTTGCCTTCTGTGGGACTCTGAGCAAGTCACTTAACCAGACAGTTCTATGGGACAACTGGGAAACTGAACTGGGCTAATTAATGGTTTTCTGGTCTGCATGTCCAGTAAAAGCCTATGAGCCATTCGTCTTTTTACAGTAATGTAAATTAAACAATTGACTATGGACTTCCTACAGATGTCCGTTAATTAGAACTTCCAAGGCATTCAGCACCATTCCTCACTTTCAGCTAATTAAAGCCTGTGCAACTAAGGCAACAACAACCGTATTGCTACATCAGTCCGCCATCGGTAGTAAGATAAAATTGGTGTAAGAACTCTTAATCAGAGTGCTTGCTAGTCCAAAAGTTTTGAGTTTTTTTTTTTTTTAGAGCTAGACAGCGAGAGAGAAAGCCATATCTGAGCCAAGAAATTTACAGACTATTTCAAACAGGATTACTCAGTCATTAGGAACACCAAGAAATGGTGTAACCAACATAATTCCTGGATAGTCGAATGCACCGTTACTCTGTTTATTGTTAATTGACTCTGCTTCTAATAAACTGCAAGTATATGTATCCACATATGCATTTTGAAAAAAATATATACTTCACTGAAAAAATTCTAAGTAAATCATTGAACATGTTAAGCCTACGAGAGCACTGTCAAAAATTAATTCATCTTTGAACCTAATGCTAACTTGCAGGCAAGGGATGTCCCTCGGTGATTTTTAGAGATTAATGCTACTTTTATAGGTTCATAGTTCATATATTTCAGAACTATGATCATAGGTAATATG
Organism: Protopterus annectens; assembly: GCF_019279795.1. Taxonomy (NCBI): domain Eukaryota; kingdom Metazoa; phylum Chordata; order Ceratodontiformes; family Protopteridae; genus Protopterus; species Protopterus annectens. The sequence continues at coordinate 377,213,053 of NC_056751.1, read as the reverse complement.
TTTCAGAACTGTGATCCCTAAGCACATATCTATATTAATTTCCATATATACACTATAAGGATTAAACTTACTGACTGACATCTGAAGTCTACAGTAAATTCAAAAGTACTTCATTAAATGTATCTGTGCCATAAAAAAACTAACACTATTATTTCCATACATTGCAGGTTGCTGACAGGAGGTTTCACTAAAGCCTGTTTTTTAAAAGAACATCCATGAATTTGGATATATAGATATATATATATATATATATATATATGTGTGTGTGTGTGTGTGTGTGTGTGTGTGTGTGTGTGTGTGTGTGTGTGTGTATATATCCTATTAGCCCTATTATATTCTTACATTATTAAAGTTAAACACCTCATACAAAACCAACAGCTTTAAGTGACTTAAAATTCAGGCATTTACTGAATATAGATTCCTTGCTGAGTCATGCTTTCATTTTGCCAACCCTAATATGTAATTATGTCACTTACTTACTTCTGCTGATTCCTAAATATTTCTGCTATGTATGTTTCTACTAATTTTATAAATACTCAATTGAAATTAATGTACATTTGCTTCAAAATGTGTTATCTATACCCACAACCAAATTATAGAAAAAGGTATATAAAGCTAGTTAATTTCCAAGAGACTGATTGTCATTGTGCATTTGTATCTCCAGGGTGATTCATGTTTGTAGTTGGATTTCAGATTAGTGAATATTCAGAATCAGTAGCTGATATGTGTGGTTCTCTATAAACAATCTGGAAAGTAAATATCCATGGCTTATCTTTCATAAAAGTGATACTGTTTGCTTTTGCCCACATTAACATGTCTCAGAAATTATGGAACCACTGTGCTCAGAAAACATACAAGACAGTGCATGAGTAGGTCTACAGAAATATGCCGATATGCTAGCAGACCCTTTTAAAGTGTGGCTACACCAGATAAGTACTACATTCTGTATATCACAGATGTTACAGATAAGACCCCCCCCTCTCACTCACACACACACACACACACACACACACACACGCACGCACGCACACACACACACACACACACACACACACACACACACACACACACACACACACACACACACACACACACACACACACGTATACCCTTAGAGGCATATCTACATCTGGTATAGCTTAGTATTGTGGGTTTTAGTACATTTTTGGGTAGTCCTGAGTTTGGATTACAGAAGCTCAGTAACACAGTTTGTATTGGCTAAAGTACTCTGAAACTCATAATGCAAGTATTTTGAGCTCAAGATCAACACAAAGAAATGCAGCATTGTAGTGCAATATTTCCCATGACTTGACCAAACTGTATTTATTTTTTATGTAGTTACTTGATATGTCTTTTTTTGCACTGTGTTTGCCTGCATCTGGTTGAAACATTGTGTAAATGCTCGAGATATAAAGATTCCTCCAGCCAATTCACCTAAATCCAAATATAAAAATTAATAATAAAATGGTAAACCTATCTAGCCTTCCCATAATTAAAAAATGCCACGGTATGGCAATTTTACCATTCTAAGAACTTTGCTGCTGTTAAAGAACTTTTTGGAGCCCCAAGTAGGTATGACCCCATGTTAAGACAACTCAAGTTATTAATAAAACAAAAATTTGCTAACACCAAAGTGAGTGAGCAAGATGTAACTAACACAATCAATTATCAAAACCCTTTCCCTTAGGAACAAAATGATATCTCATGCCTACAAGCTCTTAATAAACATCAGATATCAACAATCGCTTTTATACTCCAAATACTGGGATGATTTTCAAGGTGAAATTTCTACTGAATCTATATATGAAGCTATTCAGAATACCCTCAATCTAACCCCTTTCAAGAATTTCATTTATACCCAACATGATCAATAATAACTCCTACTATACTCCTGCGGTTCTATTAAAATTTGGGTACAACAAAAACCTAGCATGTCCTTTTTGCTTCCTCCAGCATGCAGATTTACTCCACATCTTTTGGAGTTGCAAAAATATATATAAATTATGGTGGTCTCTTAGAGCTCAACTAGAAAAAAATGGGGTGCGAGAAGACCACCTTTTCCTGGCAAACCACAATCCTGAATATTATTCCTAAACCTATAACAAGTGTTTGGAGACAACAATAACTGTGTGTGCTCTTCTCAAATACTTTATAGCTAAGAACTGGGTAAATCCCCCAGTAATCTCTTGGGAGAATTTTAAAACTATGGCAATTAAGAATATATCTGCTCATAAATTTTGCTCTAGCAGTAAAAAGAAAAAAGACTATTTCCAGAAATGCTGGTGCAATCTCTTTGACTTAATTCAACGTAATCATCATATCACTACTATTAACAAAATCTGTGAAGACCTTTGTGTTCACTACAATTAACAAAATCTGTGAACACCTTTGTGTTCACTACAATTAACAAAATCTGTGAACACCTTTGTGTTCACTACAATTAACAAAATCTGTGAAGACCTTTGTGTTCACTACAATTAACAAAATCTGTGAAGACCTTTGTGTTCACTACAATTAACAAAATCTGTGAAGACCTTTGTGTTCACTACAATTAACAAAATCTGTGAAGACCTTTGTGTTCACTACAATTAACAAAATCTGTGAAGACCTTTGTGTTCACTACAATTAACAAAATCTGTGAAGACCTTTGTGTTCACTACAATTAACAAAATCTGTGAAGACCTTTGTGTTCACTACAATTAACAAAATCTGTGAACACCTTTGTGTTCACTACAATTAACAAAATCTGTGAAGACCTTTGTGTTCACTACAATTAACAAAATCTGTGAAGACCTTTGTGTTCACTACAATTAACAAAATCTGTGAACACCTTTGTGTTCACTACAATTAACAAAATCTGTGAAGACCTTTGTGTTAACTACAATTAACAAAATCTGTGAAGACCTTTGTGTTTGTACTTTTCAGTCCTGTAACAAATTAATGCTGATGATACTAATCACACTAGTACAATGTCCCTTTACACATCTGTTAAGGCATCCAAGTTGTAAATAGTTGTAAATAATGTGAATAGTGTTCTCTAACATTATACCTCCTTTTCCTCCTTTATTCTTCTCATAAATCAAACTTCCATACTTTCCTCTAACCATAGCTCATCCTCCGGTTAAATATGGATAAACTACATCTTTTCCTGTATCACATTAGTTCTTATAAGGGGTCTCTTTACTACTTTCTATCCTTAAGGTTCATGTTTTTGATATAGCTACTCTGGGTGTTTAGGACAGAAGTTATTCCTTTATCACCTTTTATTTTTATTTTGTTTTTTCTTTGTTATTTGCCTTGCTATGATAGAATATGTCCACTTGTTTACATAGTTACACTCTTTTTGTATAGCAAGACTAACAACTGTATATAATGTATTATGTTTTTTCTTGGTATGTTCCTGGTCTGTTTTTGTTTTTTTTTTCTGTTATAAATTCTTGCAAAACTAATAAAAATTATATTTGAAAAAAAAAAACATTCTCCGATACCCTGAGGTCAGCAGAGAGAAGAAAAAAATATCTTTCTTTTCTTGTTAAAAAAATAATCACTCTTTTTCCAAACTGGAGTGGCCTTGGAAAGAAAGCATATGTAAATAAGAGTGTGTGTGTGTGTGTGTGTGTGTGTGTGTGTGTGTGTGTGTGGGGGGTAAAATGATTCTGTAAAAATTTACACCTTTACATGAATTTTCCATTCTGCTTCATTACTTCTTATTAGAACTTATATGTACTTAAGGGAAAAGGTTTCATGCAGCACTGTACAAACTACTGCGTCTACAGCTCATACATTTTGAGCAGATCCACAGAACAATTAATAATGTTGATGTCCAAGCCCATGGTACAATCCATGGATGTCACATTCTCTATACTCTACAGCTTTTATTGTTCTCACCCTGAGGTTGTTGCATGTCAGAGAAGAAGTGATTCCTAACATACAGTGTAGTTTTTCTTACTCTTTCTCTGTGAGTCTGTAAGATTAGACTATCTAGTGCATAGACTCAAAGAACCATGCAAGCATTAAAATCTAGTCTCACTGGTGTTGTGTGTCTTGGGGAAAGCTAATGGCATAAATGGAATATTTAAACAGTTATGTCCAAGCAGCTGTGATAAGGGCTTGTGTGATCTGAGTGACTGACTCTAATACAGTATTGTGCAATGTTGCAACAGGGAAAATTGAAAGCAACTTGAAGAAACATACATCAACAGTCATATCACATAAATAAGAGTCATTGTTTTCTCACATTCCTTATGTATATCATAGAAAGTAACATTCAGCCTTTTCTCACTTTCATTTCTGGTTTTCAGAGCATGCTGATGACAGCAATTGTATGGCAATGCACAAATTTATGATAAAAAAGAATATAGAATAGGTATAAAAGAAAAACAAAAAATGATTGGCACATTCTGTCCACACAGTTTTTGCATCTGGTCCCTTTGTAACTGTTTCTCTCTTTTACCATCTTCCACCATCTAGAACTATTTTTCACTCTTCAGTTGTGTGAGACGAAGCGGTGTTTAACACAGACCAAGCCCCGCCACAGCCACACACTTTTTATTTAAAAATAGCACCTGTTTAAGTATCACTTATACTGTCATCTGCCACGTTTCATCCATGATACTTTTTTCAGCTTAGTTCATAGCTTTAAATCCGCATACCACCTTATCGCTTCACAACAAAATACATTCATATCATGTCAGCCCTGTTCTGCCTATTCACCACAGTTACAAGCCTAGTGTTCTGAACCATACTTCATAATGTATTCTCCCATCTTCCAGTCATGCAACTGGCCCACTGCTGTACATTATTCACCCACATGACATCACTTTCTATATAAGGAATTTAAAGTTATGCACAATACTTAATCCAGGCCTTAGACATGGGCAGTACAGTGGATGAATGCATTTCACCTTCCCATAATTCTATTATTATTAGTATATGGTGAAGCAACCTACCTGGCTTTTGTATTGCCTACTCACATGGCTCTATTTGACTGAATATAGTCATGGACCTCGTTAAAACCACATCAGCAGTCTGTATCAAAACATGCCATAACAAAGTAGTGAGTGCCATGATGGTGCAGTGTTTTTCTTTTTATTTGTCATTATTTAGCTTTATTAACTGTGGTCTAGCACTTATTAGAAGAGATCTATTTCAGGCTCTGCCTATGTGTAAAAACACAGCCAATGGCATAAAATGTAAAGTATAAAACACATAAAGAAATATATTAATACATGTATCCATTTCATACAATCAGAAACTAGTTTACAGAGAAGAAAGATTTCATTGAGCATGCAGTTAACATAGAAAGAATTATAAGGTAACAAAGGATGTGATAGGTGTAGATCAAATATTAACAAACAGTGTTTGAATTATATAAACATATTCACATAGCTGAACCATCGGCATACTTTGTTTTTTTTATTGGAGAGTAATTAGTTTAATATGGGTATAAAGTCTTTAGTTGTACTGCACAGACATGTCATTTGTGTTGGCTGCTGTGTAAATACTTTTGTTATGCTTGTTTTAAACTCATTAATTAATGTATTTATTTTTTCATTCATTTATATTTAGTACTGCTGCCATCACATCTTGGTTCTCTGATTTGGTATCTGGTTGCGATAGCTTTTGCAAGGATGCCCTCTCAGGGTCCATGTAGATTTTTAATTTTTACTATGATCTCTGGATTCCTACCATATCCCAAGAACAAAGAGCAGATTAACCAGTAACCCTATAAAATGCTTGTAGGTGTGCACATGTCATATGAGAGTGAGTGTCTGTGGGGGTGCACCCTGAGCTGGATTGGTATCTCTTACAGAAGTACTTTTTTCCTTATGGACTTTGCTTACTGGATAAGCTGCAGCTCTTCTCATAGCCCTGAATAAGATAAATGTTATGTATTTATTTATCCATTTATGTTATTTATGTTTTGTTTTGATTACTGGACTGCCCAACTGGGTTGTTGATAATTTTCAGTGGAGTCCTGTGAAGAAAAGTTCCATACCCAGGTTTAAATATGCAGCATATAAAAGTTATAAATATTTGGAAGTATTTAATACATCTTCATACATAAACACACCGAGATTTTAAAACATTCATTGTTTATTCACTGTTTTGTATAGGTCAGCAGACAGCTCAATATATTAAAGCATTAGTATAAAACTGTATACGCATATGAAGATTAAGCTGCATATTGTGCAGGACGTGCTGTGTGAACTTGCGAAGAAAAAAATTTAAGGGAGTGATGGTATGACACAAAGTTTTGGCTGAGGGCATACAAGAGTAAAAACAGTGTGAGAATGCCTGCTAAAAAGAGATGGGTATTGATGCAAGTAACTTATATTTTGAGAACCATTAATCTGAGTTGCAGTACAGTGAGATTGAATGGCCAAACACTCAGACTTACATATAGTAAGTCTGTGATTGCCATTTTTCAGAATATTAGCATTGTCGCCTCCCAGCAAGACGTTGTCCCATTCGATTCTCAGCTAGAGCGTCTTCTGTGGAGACATGCGTGGATGGGTGTACCTTCGTTGAAGGTTGTGCGTTAGGGCCGGCAACTCAGCACGTAAAAATAAACTGCCAATCATTAGCGGACTGGAGTTCCGCTGTGGCGACCGCTAACTGGGAAAAGCCGAAAGGCACAACAACATTTTCTCTTAAATACAGTGATTTTGGATTTCAGGGGAGTGTGTCCCACTGCTAAAAACAACAATGAAGGAGAACAGAAATATTTGACATTTCCTGTTCTCCTCTATTTTTGGACTTTGATTTCTGAAATTCTGGGGATAGCACTTTGCAATAGGAAGCCACTAATACGGTTTGAAGCTCTACACACTGCTGGAATACTTACAAGTAAAGTGGTTTAGAATTGATTTTATCAGAAAAATATTTAAACTATAATAAATTGGGGTGAGTGATACATTTTAGTCTGACAATGCAGAGGGTTAAGTCTGTGAGCTAAACTTCCTGTGTACAGGGTTTGATTCCCACAGCTCTCATTTGCCTGCTGTGTAAACTGAGCAAGTTACTTAACCAAACATTGTTCCCAGATTGCCTCTGAAAAGGGACTGTGTGTCTACTGGGCCTGCCTGGTTAACAAATGGGCATTATTATTACATAGATATTTATCTTAGGTATTGCCTACATAATTTCTCAAGACGGTATCTCTGTATAAATTATTATATTTGCTAGTTTTTATTAGCACTTTGTTAGTGGGCTATAATGATCAGGTGAGATAGTAAGCATTTAAGAGGTGTAATGGTTGGGTATCTTTAATTTTGCTGTAGAAATATATGTGTGCTGTTTAGGAGAATGACGTTTTGATGTTTTTTCCAGGTTGGCCAAGAAAATTTTGAGACGAGGTTACAGTGGTGATTCTAACTGTATACCAAAGGATAAAAGTTAGCAGTTTTGTTTCTATTTTGAGAAAAAGGTTTTCAATCATCCTGTGTAGATTATGCAGACATAGAAAAGGTGAAATATACTAGACTAAACATTAGTTTTTCTTTGACCATTGAGCCAAGGCAGTACCTTATTGTATATTACTTACCAAAAGTTATACTACAATGTTATTTTTTTAATATAATGTTTGCTATGCATCTGGTATATGAATAAGTGTCACCTAAGAATACGCTACGGTATTTTAATCTGTGCGTATGTGATATTTTATTGCCTGATGCTGTAAGAATTTCAAATTTAGTATAATGTGTGGGTTTGTAGTGATTACAAAGAATGGGGCTGCTTTTATTAGACTTTAACACTAAGTAGATGTCTATCAGTATTTCTCAGGTGTCAGGAAACCTTCATAAAATGTTATTCCGCTAATGAGTGATCTTTAGTTACAGATGCCAGAGCTCTGTCACCTGTCTATTGTATGGCATGTAGTTATTTGGTCTGTTGTGTTACTTGGTTTGCATATAAGTTGAACATAATGGATTTAACCACTAACCACTTTACAACACATTTGCTCATAATGCATTTGAATGATATTTTGATGGAAAATGTAGTTCTGATAATCTGTGCAATAGTCCCACTTGACTAATAATATCAAAGGTGTTAAGAGAGCTCCAGGAGACATGCCGCTTCTACAATACCTGAAATTAAACTGTCTCTAATATAGTCAGTTAAGGACAGACAGTTGGGTTAACTGAAAATCCCTTATAAAAACCCATGCTGAGAAGGAGATACTTGGTTTTGCTCTGTGTTAAAGGTGGCTGTTTGGTGCTGGTGAATGACTCTTTCAAGGGCTTCTAATAAGATCTTAAGAAATATTAAGACATAGTAAGGTTATTTTGCTCAGTAGAAATACCACCTTTGTATAATCTTTGGATGAAGCTCTGTTTCTGTTTATAAGGATAGTTATAAAAAATGTTAGAGAATACAATCCCATCTTAATGAATTGTGGTGGGAGGTCATTTGAGACAGTGAAATGTGTGTTCTTTAGTTGTTCATCAGATGTTTATGGACTTTAAGTGTGCTTATCTCGTTCTGTGTGAACTGTTCTTAAGGCTGTGTCATAGAGTTTGCTGTTCAGGTTGAGCTGGAGTTGATAGATGGACATAGCTATCTCAAAGTCATTCTGAAGAATTTCATCAATTTCAAAGTTAGAACGTTTGGGCAGGGGGAAGAGGGTGCATTTTTTTTCTGGCTTAATAAGTTTGTTAATCATTTCATAATATATTTAGGTGAGAACTTTGCTGGGTTGTCAGTGCTGACACACTTTTTCTTATATTTCCTGATGAGATTTTTACATTTGTTTCTTTTTACAGTGTTGTGCCTTGACTTGAGAATTTGTTTTAGTGTGGAGTACCCTGTCTCTCTATCTGTCGCTCTCTCTCTTTTTTCATCATTATGGATTTAGGAAAGTGGTCACCCACGGATGAATGGTGTTTTTCACTTCTGAATTGTAAAAGGGATTAGAGAAATGCTGCTCTGACATATGAGCAGACATTTTCAATTGTAGCATCTATGGTCGAAACGTAGTTTGGTGGTCTCCAGTTTAATTGTTGTAAGAATTGATCTGTTTTGATTCTTTTGAAGCTACAAACAATGAAGTATCTATTACTTTATTAGATTTTACATTGTTCCAGTTTAGGAATTTTGCATTACAGTTACTGATGAAATATTCAAGTGTGACACTTTTGACCATATATTCTATGTCCTGACTCATTGTCCAGAGTACTACCATTTTTTTTATTTTATCAATGCTAGTAGGGATGTTTATGCTTTGGGGTAGACCGTTTACACTTATCTATTGATATGCATAGAATGATACTGATTAGTCAATATTTATGTTGAAAGAACAAATCATTTCTGAGTTGGTATTATCATGGTACCAGTGGAGAGTACATTCAGTTATAACATGTTTTTTGGTGGTATGTAGAGGCCAAATAATTTAAAGGACTTGTTAAAACACCAGTTCTTCTGGTGAATGTCAAATCCCTCCTCTAATGGTAAAATTTCAGTTCCACTGATATCAGTTTGCTGTCACAGTCCAAGTACCATTTCAAAACAGGTCAAAGTCTACAATATTGTTTTTTCCTTTAGCCTGTTATGAAGAAATGAAAACTCTGAACTAAACTTGTTATACATACCAACACAGAAGTGATTTGGTTACACTTGTCACACAAGCCAACATGATGATGACTTGGCTACACTTGCCATACATGCCAACACAGTGGTGACTTAGTTATAGTTGTCATACATGCCAACACAGTAGTGACTTGGTTATACTTGTCACACATGCCAACACAGTGATGACTTGGCTACACTTGCCATACATGCCAACACAGTGGTGACTTGACTCACTTGCCATAATTGACAGCACAGTAGTGATTTGGCTATACTTGTCATACATGCCAACAGAGTGGTGACTTGATTACACATGCTATACATGTCAGCACAGTAGTGATTTGGTTACACTTGTCACACATGCCAACACAGCAATGACTTGGCTTCACTTGCCATACATGCCAGCACAGTGGTGACTTGGTTACACATGCCATACATGGAACACAGTGGTGACTTGGTTACATTTGTCATAACTGGCAGCACAGTAGTGATTTGGCTAAACTTGTCATATATGCCAACACAGAGGTGATTTGGTTACACTTGTCACACAAGCCAACATGATGATGACCTGGCTACACTTGTTACACATGCCAGCACAGTGGTGACTTGGTTACACATGCCATACATTGAACACAGTGGTGACTTGGTTACACTTGTCATAATTGGCAGCACAGTAGTGATTTGGCTAAACTTGTCATATATTCCAACACAGAGGTGATTTGGTTACACTTGTCACACAAGCCAATACAATGATGACTTGGCTTCACTTGCCATACATGCCAGCACAGTGGTGACTTGGTTAGACATGCCATACATGGAACACAGTGGTGACTTGGCTACACTTGCCATAATTAGCAGCACAGTAGTGATTTGGCTAAACTTGTCATATATGCCAACACAGAGGTGATTTGGTTACACTTATCACACATGCCAACATGATGATGACTTGGCTACACTTGTCACACATGCCAGCACAGCGGTGACTTGGTTACACATGCCATACATGGAACACAGTGGTGACTTGGTTACACTTGCCATACATGCTAGCACAGTAGTGATTTGGTTACACTTGTCACACATGCCAACACAGTGATGACTTGGATACACTTGCCATACATGCCAACACAGTGGTGACTTGGCTACACTTGCCATACATGTCAACACAGTGGTGACTTGACTACAATTGCCATAATTGGCAGCACAGTAGTAATTTGGCTATACTTATGATACATGCCAACACAGTGGTGACTTGGTTACACTTGCCACACAGCCAACACAGTTGTCATTTGGTTACACTTGTTACACATGTCAGCACAGTGGTGATTTGGTTTTATTTGTCATATATGCCAGCACAATGGTGATGTGGTTACACTTGTCATACATGCCAGCATAGCTGATCTGACACATATAGGTGATTTGGTTACACTTGTTATACATGTCAGCACAGAGGTGACTTGGTTATAATTGCTATACATGCCAAAACAGTAGTGATTTGGTCATTTGAGTGCTAGTCACTTAGATGCTGCAGTCTTCAAACATTCATCCGAAATTTGTTTAATCATTTTCATTATCACTATGCAACTCTGTTGAAGTCAGCTTTGTAATAACGTTTGGAAATACAAGTAAAAACATTAGATACAAAAAGCAAACAAAAAAAAAACACTATGTAACCATCAGGAAAGGATCTGAGAAGAAGCAGACATTTTTCTCTCAGACAGTTTTACAATTGTGACCTTTTCTAGCTTAACCATCATAAAAAGACAGCTGCAGAGAGCCATGGCATCTCTTCCGTATCGGGTTGGACAGCATGGTGGGTGTTACTTCACACTGGAAAGGGATGATTTCTGGTGCCTGATAAAAGTGGCTATAGCAAAGTAATAGTGTCAATGCTTCCTTTTAGCATCAGTCTACAACAGTATCATCAGAAGGGTCCACCATAAAAACTGTGCTCTCTCAACTGCATTTTGTCAAGCAATCTGATGGGGTATTTGAAATATGTTTATATGTTTACTAATTCTACTCCTCTTTCAGATAATGAATAGAGCCGTGTATTACAGATCACTGAACATGTAAAATCTGCTAGAAGTGATATCTATGAAGCTGCTGCAAACTTATACTGTATCTGAGAATGTTTCAATCTTCCATGCTGAGAACAAAAATTTTACACGCTTGACAAATAAATCATACTGTTATGTCTTAGCTTATATATTTTTAATTTTTTTGTCTTAGAAATGAAAGATGTTTAAAAAAGATAGTAGGAAATGGAAAGGTGAAGCTAATTAAGTACAAAGCACTCTGCCTGGTTATGCATCTAACTCCAAGCAATCAGGCATTAAACCTTTGGTCTACAGCACCAAGTCCTTAGTGCTCCCCGAGTAAAGAATCTTTAACTACCTTAAGAACTGATGAGCTGTGTACATATCATTATGGTGATAGGATAGTGTCTGTATGCGAGAAAACATGTACATTAGTAACAGACAATAAAAAAAGTGTGGCTTATTAGCTCAGATGGATGGAGCTCTCCCTGTAATCTAGGTGACCAGGGTTCAATTACTGGCCCCAGCAGTGGAGAAGTCAGGCATGGAAGGAGAGGAAGGAAAGGGCGTACCTTGCCCTTATCTCTTGGGGTGGGGGTTGGGAGTCTGTGTACACTCTAGATCATACTGGGAAGGTGTAATTTTCGAAAGTGGAGACAGTTTAAACCACCTCATATGTTCTAGGATTGGACCATGGCTAAAAGAGAGAAATGTACCTTGTGGAAATGAGGGTACAGTCCTTTCTTATTAGCTATTTGCACATCCCTTCCCTTGCACTAAGCCAAGTATAAACTCTGGGATGTTGGGGCATAATATAAAAAAAAAACAGCAATCACCCCTGATAACTGCCTTAATGGTTGTCACTTCTGTTAACCCTTTGTCCTGGTGATTGGGAACAAACAGTCCAGCTAGCTAGGAGGGGTTTATGATCATTAGGCAGTGGGAGCAAAATGAGACAAAAATGAATAATAATAAAGTAACCAATTTTGGGACAGGGTCCTTAAATGTTTATCAAGTCTACATGACAGCCCACCAGGATCTTGACCTTTATTTGTGTGTGTGTGTGTGTGTGTGTGTGTGTGTGTGTGTGTGTGTGTGTGTGTGTGTGTGTGTGTGTGTGTGTGTGTGTGTGTGTCTACTGTTAGCTCTGTGCAGTTTCTCCCAAGAAAACAGCTATCAAAGTTATCCCATTAGTTACTTCATAAGTGGTGCATGGGTCATAATATTCAGTAGTATTTACTACACAGATTTAACAATATGCAGATGACTCTAAGACTCTACAAGAGACACCATAATCATCTGATGACTATGCTGAGTACATAAGATACATCATTGATGTGTTGGCCCAGTGAACATCATTGATTACTTTTGAAAAGTAGGACTCTCAATAAACTAAAGCAGAGTGAAGTATACAGTCTCAGTTAAAGATGGAAAGAAAACAGGTGAAATGAATGTGACTCTCAGCTGAGTTTTAGCCTTCAGTCTAGGGCCTTCTACTCTGGTAGGGGAAGAAGTACAGTATTGGTTTAATACATCTTTAATTTTAAGACAGCAATAAATGCTTTCCCTTTTCCCTTTCCTTATCTGGGCAGTGGCATCTTGTATAGACAGAAAATGCATGACGTTCATCAGTCCAGAACTGTCACAACAATCTGGCCCATGCATGAAGCTTTGCAGGTAGATATGATTTCACTGCATCTTATTTTAAATGGAGAAAAGGTGAAAGTTTCTACATGAACTTTGCAAAACTTATCAGGAACAGCTTGCAGGTGCTCAAAAAATACCAGAAGGCACTGGTATCTGGGAATTCCCATCCCTTACACTTGCCAACATCATGGGCCAACACTGATAGTAACCAAAACACAGTTCTTACCAAGTTTCATATATTGAAATCTGCATTGGTTTGTCTCCTGCTGCTCTCAGTGTGTCTCATGGTGGTAATTGGTCTGTCTTCTGATCCAGATGTAAGTAGTTGGTATAACTTATTGCTTTTGACTGGGCTGTCCAAAACCATCAGTGTATGTTTTCCATTAACACCCACTGTGTGGTTGCACAAATTCATAGAAAAGTCTCCAATAGAACTATTGAAGAAAAGGTGAGGGATGTCTAGGATTACTGTGTAAAGCCCCTCCTCAAACTGCAAGACTTATCACCTCATTTAAACATTTGTAGATATTCTGACAAACAACTCCCCTGCCCTTCAAATCTGAAATAGTATTGGAAGACAAGACCCAGTTAAGGAGCACATTGAATATATGCATCCAAATGTGGTAAAAATATTTAAGAAAAAATATTATATCCATGGCATACTGACTACTGAGCCTTGGAATCACACTGCTTAGTGTTGTGCTTTAAAAGGGAAATAAAAAGTGTGTGGGTCAGAGGCAGGAAAATCAAGGAAAAACACATCTCCATGGCAACTACTTGGGAGCATCTGCATCTAGGAATGCGTCATGGCCAGAACCTCTTCTGACCTCTAGTTCTTGGGGACGGTTGGAGGTCTTGAGGTCTCTAGAGAGTTATGTTTGAAGGATGAGAGAAGTCTGAAATGTGTTTCCAAAATCTACAAAGTGATAGGAGTTGTTGACCTGAAAAGGGAAAATCCTACTAGAATCAACCCTGTCTGTAAGAAAAAGTGTGCTGAAGGGAAAAGTTTGTAATCTGCAAAGACTGTTAACTGGCCAACTTTGGGAAAGACCCTGTGCATTCATTCTAAAGGTTTATTGGACCTATGGTGACTGAAGAAAGGCCACAATGAAGAGAACTTTGGAAAACAAACATGCACTGTTGTAAATGCACTATTTTCTTTTCTGTCACTCCCCAAATTTTATTGCAAAAATGCATTTTTTTGTTTAACCTTGTAAATAACTGGTTTCCACAGACTTTTTTGTTACTGTAAGCACAGCAAATTGCTGCATATATTGCACGGTGTAATGACACCTAAAACATTATAAAACTGGAGAAATGTGTTAATAGCAGTATATGCAGAGCTTTGTTTTATCACTGAGCTGAGATACAAAGACAACGAAGAACTGTGGACACTGCTTTTGTGGTGGGTTGTGTTTAGTGAGGAAAGGGAAATAAGGTGACAGCAGTGAGGAATGGCAAGGTTTTCACCATTCATTATTTTATCTAGTCCGTGAACGTAGGAGTCCTTAGGGTGCATGAATTACTCTAGCTGGCTATGTAGGCTGGCAGAGACAGAGAAGGATGAGACAACGCAAAATTGCATCCGGATGAAAACATTTTATATAGTTGTTCCTGATAGTCTTTTTATATTGTTATAATTATATATTTAGATTTGACAGTTTATCTTATTTGTTTACAGCTTAAACAATGCTTTCAATAAAAATACTGGAAAAGTATCTACAAATAGTTTTTATTATGGTGAGGGGTCAAGAAAAAGGTAAGATGTCATATTACATGCAAATTTAAACAGGAAGACCTGCTTTATACACAGAGATAGGATCTGGCAGATAAGGAGAAAACTGCCGTTCATGCTGTTTCTGCACAGGCAGTGACAGGAATTAGCTGGTGCCCAGTGAGACAACTGTACGTTGAGTGCAGACATTATTTGCAAAGTTTTGCAGCAGATGCAAATAAAAACTGCAACTCATTGATAACAAGGTGTGATAGTTGTTTATTGATGAAGTGTTGTCTGTTGAGAATGATTATATTTTGAATGTCTGAAATGTTTAAAATGTGAAAATATCCACTCACATAACATCAACAACTTTTTGACATTCAAATTACTGAATATACAAAACACCGAATGTACAAAAGATCACAAAAAGAAAACAATTTCTTTTTGCTGAATCTAAACTATAATCCTACCACAACATTCAGACCTAATTTGTCTGAATACAGTGGTATGTTACAGAAAAGGATTTCTAAGGTAGTGTGTGTGTGATTTCGTTAGGGTTAGGGCATGGTTAGTGTTAGAGTTATTCCCCCCACCTTAGTAATGCATGTTAGCCCTACCCTGTCCCTAATCCTATCCGTGCTGTACCTTGCCTTAGAAACACTCTTTCTGCAGCAGTACCACTATGCAAGACATCTGAGAGACCCTTACATAAAAATATACCCACACGACACTACATCTAATCCCTTGCCCACCACTTACTCTAACCTTCACATACTCGCACATACACTACACCTATCTCCTTACTTAACCCTTACTCCAACCGTAACCTGCAAACACTGGCACATACAATACACCTATCCCCTTACTCTAACCCTAACCCACAAACACTCATGCATACACTATGTCCCCTTACCTAAGCAGTACTCTAACCTTAACCCATAAACACTTGCACACATACTTCTACTCCTAATACAAACCCACTTACTTTTTTTGATAAAACACGCAGTCAGCAAAAATAATGCTTGCTAAATTGTACAGTCGGATAAACTACAATGCAGTTTACTTTTGTCAATGAAATGAACTGCCAACTATATACCATTAAAAAAAAAAAATATATATATATATATATATATAGAGAGAGAGAGAGAGAGATTTATATATATATATATATATATAGATATACACACATATACATACACGTGTGTTTGTGCGTGTTTATCATTTCCTCTCAGAAATCTAAGAAACGCTAAAGCACATGACATAGACTTGTGTTAGGGTGGCCAACTGTACAGAATTTTTTGGGATTGTCTGGAAATAAAGGCTGTTGTCCGGTTGTCTGGATTTCACAATGTAAATCCAGAAATTCTTATTCTTTGCTGCATGCTCCTGTGACTCATTATCCGCACAATTTGGCCAGCTGAAAAAAAAAATGCAGCCACCGACTGGTGCGGAAACATCAGCGAGTTATACTGTACATTCAGTATCTTAAATATTGTACTACACTGTTGTTGTGCCATGTGGGCTGTGGTGGTGCAGCGGTTAGCATTGTCACCTCACAGCAAGAGGTTCTCCCATTCAATTCTCGGTGGGAGCGCCTTCTGTGTGGAGTCTGCATGCCCTTCCCGCAGTCAAGTGCCATCTAAAGACATGCAAGTAGGTGTGTGCATGAATAGGTGTGCCTTCTTTAAAGGTTGGGCATCGGGCTGGCATCTCGGCACCATAAAAATCCACTGCCAATCATTAGCAGACCGGAGTTCTGCTGTGGTGACCCCTAACCGGGAAAAACTGAAAGAAGACAAACTCTTGTTGTGCCATAATATTAATGAGTTAATTGCCACTTAAACATTCTGCAACCTCTGTATGGTGAGACATTCAAGCAGTCAAAACAATGAGATCCAGACTGCCCACATGACTACAATTAAGCTCTAGCCTTACTTACTTAAGTTGTGCCATAAAATCAAACTGGAGACCTGGGCTGCATTTTTTTTTATAATAAATACACATTGAGACTTGTCACTTGATAGTGCGAGACGAGAAAGAGACAGAGAGATTGAGAGAGATAGACCTACCGAGAGAGAGAGAGAGTCCGAGACTGAGAGAGAGAGAGAGAGAGAGGAGATTCCGAGACTGAGAGAGAGAGTCTGAGACCAAATGAGCTTATATTTTATAAATAATACAAAAGCAGATGTTTGGATTGCCGATTGCCAGTGTTGTAACTTGTAACAAATGAACCTCCGTCTAATGTTTCAGGACCCCGTAACATTAACTGCTGCAGCTGCATCCTAAAAAACTGTGCTGTACAGTACAGACCATCAGTGACAGTGAGACATTTAAACAAAAATAATATATCATATGGGCCGCAACAAGACCAATAAACTCTGGATTATATTATTATTGCTTGAATGTCTCACTGTACAGCACAGTTTTTTTATGATGCAGATGTAGAACATTTAAGTGAAAATTTAAGTCGTTAACGTTACGGCGCATGGTTGTGCCATAACTATAACATTAACAAGTTAAATTCTCAGTGAAGTGCATAATAATGGTGATCTACACATGCATAGTTGCTTCTTCTTCCTTTGAATTAGTACAGTATAGTAAATGTGTGACTAAGATACAGAGGCAGATTCTAATTTCTAACATTTTGTTATAGATTGGTAGCAGTTGGAAGTGTAGTGAAGGTGAAAACCAGTGGGAAAAGGAAGAAGGAGATACGATACAGTTTAGCTGAAATGTAAAAAAAGCATAAAATTGGTGGTGTGTTTGTAGTTATAGAGTTTTAGCCTGGGAAAGTGCAGGATCACAGTAAGGAATCCATTCGGCATTGTGTTAGTTATGATTTGAAGGACTTTAAATTGTCAGTTTGAGAGGGAAAGAGTTGGTGTTTTACTTTTTTTTTTGAGACATACTTTTCAGTATAGTGTGAGTTCCTTGCTGCGTTTATTTGGATTACAAATAGCTGTTTTTTTTGCATGTGGAGCATATAATTCTGCTCCTAGAGTAGTGTCTGATAATGCCATTTACATATGGACAGTTTTCTGGTTTGTTAATGAGATTGTGTATTGTCGCTAACTTAGTGATGGTTAGGTAGTGTGTTAGCTCAATCCAGTCTGTTGTAAGACTGCATAATGCTGTAGTTGTGAGATGACAGTTTACAGAAGGAAGATAAGATTAAATTAATAATAATTTAAAATACTAAAACAGAAATCAAAATAAGATACTAAAAATAAATAAAGGAAGAAAAAAATGAAAGTTTTTTGACAGAAGAAACAAAACAAATAATCAACAGGAAAAGACTCAGTAGAAATATAATAATATATAACAAACAGTACTATAAATAAATAGAAAGGCACACATAAAAAACTTTACCTACCAGCCATCACCAATATAGGCCATATACTTAAAGTTTACAGTTTTCATAGTGCAGATATAGACGTATAAAGTGAGCTATGTAGAGAGTTATGTAAATAACAATGACATTGAACATAAATAATGTTTGTTTACACATTTAGCGGGTTAGGCTATGGGTTTGTTGTTCAGCAGTCTGATAGCGTGCATGTGGGGAGAAGCTGTTATGGTTATGGAATCTGGATGTCCTGCATCTAATGCTTCTGCAGTGCACCCTTGTTGGCAGGAGTTTAATTTCATGCATCTATTATATATAATTCAAACTGTTCAATCATGCAGAGAGAGTGTGTATAATTGCATTCTGAATTAATAACAGTGATTATTTGAATTTTGAATAGCTGTCTAAAAATTGGTAATGACATTGCAGCTTGCATCTCCTATACCTGTACTTTAAAGAATCATTGTTGCTTTACAAATACAGGGATAACTAATAGGCAAAAAAGTATATCTGTGTGTTTCAGAAAGTGTCCCCAGTGGGGGATTTGGGGGGTAGTCCTGAAAGGTTCAGAAAACAAAACGGAATCAATGGCAGTTTTGTAAAGCCTCACTGTTACTTTCAATGTCTTCCTTGTAAGTGTATTAGCAAGATTATAATCTTCCATATATGTGGATTTTGAAGCAGTGTGTGTGTGCATGCACAGTGCAGACACACACACATATATCAGCAGACTTTAATGCTGTTTGTGAGGTTAGTTATGATATTTCACTAATGACTGCCAAGACTGGGCGTCCATTCACTGACGGTGATTTTAGTAAAGAACTGCATGATAGCTGCAACAATAAAGCTGTGTCCAGAAGTTTGTAAGAAATTAGAAACAGTCAGTCTCAATCGCATGACCATACAGAGCAGAATTACTAACTTCTCTGTAGATGTCATAAGGCACCTTGCAGACAAGGCAGCATTGTTTTCATATTTTTCTCTGGCTACCGATGAATCAACTGACGTTGATTCCACAGCACAACTGCTGGTGTTTGTTCATGGAGTATCTCCTACTTTCAACACTACTGAAGAGCTGATAAGCATGGGCTCACTTAAAGGACAAATAAAGGGGTCAGATCTGCTAGAACAGAAGCTGAAACTGTGTGACAGGCTGGCTCTGGATATGACAAAATTGGTGAGCATAACAACTGATGGTGCACTGGCTGTGACAGGAGAGAGTAATAGGCTGGTATCATTGATGAAAAAACATCTGGGAGTTCAAAACAGGCAGTTAGTAAAATTTTACTGTATCATGCATCAACAGAATCTCTGCGGCAAAGACCTTGGTTTTGAAGAAGTAATGATGGTAGTAAAAATTGTTAACTTCATAAAAAGTCGAGGCCTTAACCATCGTCAATTCCAGCAGTTTCTTCAGGACACTGAATCAGATCACAGTGACCTGCTGTACTACTGTGAAGTATGATGGCTTAGTTGGAGTAAAATGCTGTGAAGATTCTGGGAATTGCTTGATGAGGTTACTACATTCATGAGAAGTAAAAACAAGGAAATAGAAGTTGCCTTCCTTACTGACAAATCATGTCAGGCTAAGTTGGCATTTCTTGTTGGTGTAACTGAACACTTGAATGATCTTAACATGAAACTGCAAGGGGAAAAAACAACTCGTTTGTGAACTTGCAAACCATGTGTCAGCATTTCATATGAAGCTTAAGTTATTTCGATCGCAGGTAGCATCAGGGAATTTCATCCACTTTTCCACGTTCGAGTCAATGCTGCAGAAACACCAAGGCACTGATACGCAGACTGTTATTGAAAAGTTAGATGTTTTGATTCATTCATTTGACAGTCAGTTTCAAGATTTTGGAAAGCACAGGCTGCAGGTGAAACTGTTTGCAGATCCATCTGGTGTTTCTATTAATGACATGGAGGCAAAGTACCAGTTGGAACTCATTGATCTTCAGTCATCAGATGGACTCCATGCTACATTCAGAGAAAGCAGTCTGATCGACTTTTACAAGAGTCTTCCTGATGTGTTTGCAAATCTGAAAGACAATGCGCATGTTCATGCAAGTATGTTTGGCAGGACGTACCGTTGTGAACAGACATTTTCACAAATGAAGCTGAACAAAAGCAGCATTCGGAATCAGCTAATGGGCAATAATCTTGAAGAGCTGTTGCGTTTGTCATCAACCAACATTGAGACTGATATTGCAAATCTCGTTTCAGAGATGCAGCCGCAACCGTCACACTGACTGCATAACCTACACAGAGGTGCTTGAAATGTAATCACATTTAATGTGAATACTGTGACTTATTTTACTAATGTACTGTTTAGTGAAGTGGTCAATGTCACAGTTTACTGCTGTCTTAAGTAAAAATGCCAGTCACCTGTACCTATTGTTAACTCATAACGACTTACTATGTTTTGAGGTGGCCCACAGATGCACTAAGAATTCATGTAGTGGCCCTCCCCACAAAATGTTGTGCACCACTGGTTTAGATGATGATGAAAATTTGTTGTACACCTTGACAACCAACTGCTCAACATCATAGCTCAACTGTTTGCATGCATGTTTGGCAGTGTTGTGTAGAACATGGCAGTTGCAGTTTGCTTTGATAAGACATGGCTGTTTGGTCTTTAAATTAGTAAAAATTGAATGGTGCTTGCCATAGTTGACAGACGCATTATCAGCACAGTAGCTGACTAAGTTTTTAATGTACAGACCATTGTCTTCTCACACTTCTAAAATCTTGGTTGTTACTCCATCTGCCATTTCATCACTGTCCACACAGAAATCAATCAAATGATCAGTGACACCTCTGGTAGATGAAGAGAACCTGACTGACACTGGATATATTTTCAAATTGCCTTTGTTTGAAGCATCATTTGCTAATGAGAATCGCTTATTTTGCTGCAGTTCCCTTAAAGCCAGCTCCACGGAATGATGTGATAAAATGTTTTCAGTGAATGACTCTGATTTTGTTTTTCCACAGGAAATTTTTTTGGTCAATTTGCAATCGGAAAATATTTGGCAAAAGAGTTTATTACCACAAGCCTGTGAAGAGTAGCTATGATGATGATGTATTTCATGAAATGTCATTACTAATTTGGATGCAGTAACTTGTTCTTGGTTCAAACAGTTGGGAGTGGGAAAGAAATGTTTCACTGTACTTGACATTTTTTGGCTTTGAGAGTTTCGTTTGTGTTTGTCACCAGCTGCATCTTTCCGGGCGGCTGTAAGTCCATCAGTTTGAACAGAAAATGAACAGCAAACTTTACACTGGGCAAAGCTGATGTTTTATCATCCTGGTATAACCACGACTTGAACTCTGAATGCTTCAGCCACTCCTCTCGAAACACGCAGACTCGTCATTTCTTCTTAGGTGGAGTGTCTTCCTTAGGAGTCGCACATGTAGGCAGTGAGGTCATCGTCTTCACAGCTGCAGGAAATCCATTATCCATTTCAAGACATGATGCAGCAAAACCTGTTTGTCTATTAAATTTCTTAGTAGAAAAGGAAAACAATATCATTTATTTGCCATCGCTAACAAATAAGTAGAAAAGTAGAAAGTAAGGGAGGGAGAGAGAGGAGCAGTTTGGATTCAGATCAGGATACACTAACCAACCTATTGCAATGAGACAAACAATGGAGAAAAGGCTAGAGATGTGGAAAGAGTGCAAATGGGCATTTCTAGACTTGAGAAGCACATGACAAGGTTCCAAGAAAGTTGATGTGGGCAGTGCTATGATGGTTCAAAGCTCCAGAAACAGTAGAATTCATACAGGCTATGTACAAGATGCCAATGACACAACAGTGTGTGTGGACTCAGAGGCATTTCCAGTGGGTGTGGATGTGCATTAGGGTGTAGTTTTGAACTCACTACTGTTCATACTGGTGATGGACTACATAATTAGCAAACAGGTTGAAGGGGACAGATCAAAAAAGTTGTACGCAGTAACGCAGATGATGTGACATTACAAGCAGACTGAACAAGAATTTCAGCTAATGATACAGAAATTAAATTCAAAACAGAAGGCACACATGTATTGCTACAACTCAAGTGCTCTAGGTTGCACTATATCTGAATTGTTTTAGTGTGTTTTAGCTGCTTTTCTCTATATATAGACTTTTCTGTATATGTAGACTTGCTACTTATTCTACTGTATTACTGCCTCTTAAATTGTTTTTCAGTTGTGCACGTGCCTTGCTTCATTTAAAAAGTTTTAAATTGCTAATTTTGTAGAGTTTTAATAGTATTTACGGTTTAGGGCTACACACTCAAGAGCGTTAGCCTTTTCTGTGTTTATTTACTGTATTATTGCATTATTTAGCCTGTTTTAAACAAAAAAAAAACAAAACAAACAAACAAAAAAAATACTATCTTGTTTGCTCATTTCCCACCTTTCCTAGCTAGTATAGTCCAGATCCCAAGCTTTGCTGGTTTCAGGACTTTATTTTCTGTGTTCAAAGCTTTTCCAGACCTTGCTGTAGTAGAGGGAAGTCCTAATGCTTACCAGTGGGAGTGGTGAGCATTGTACTGCCTATCTAACACTAGGGGAGTGGTTTCCAGCTCTGAAATTGTAATTTTATTAGCCATTTTGGGCTGATTTCTATCCCTTTCAACTTTCTGGCTTAAAAATGCATGTGTTTGTGCATTTTTCGCATCATGCAGCAGTGCAGGGCTACGGTTAAACTATTCCAAGTGCCAGAAAGTCTGCTCTTCAAATTTTCCCTTAGAACCAGCTGGTTTCTCAGTAGTAGCACTAAAATCTGAACCCTTGTGACTAGCACTCAGTAGTAGCACTAAAATCTGAACCCCTGTGACTAGCACTTGCTCTAGAACCTGCTGGAAAGCACTAGGAAGCCTTAAACTGTTACAAGCACTCAATTATCCTTGTTAATAAGGAGAAATTCATCGTAGGCACTAAACAGCCTATAATTGCAAAGTACCTTGCAAAGGTAAGGGAAAACAGCTCTTGTACTTTACAAAAAAAGCACCTAAACAGGCATGTCCAAGAGGTCAGCTTCCGGTGATTTCTCCTGTCCACCTGGTGAATCTGGGCATACTGGGGCACTGCAGCAACTGCCTCATGTACACAGACAACCATCTTCTCCTACCACCCAACACTAAAACCTGTGAGAGATGCACTTACATAGCCAAAATGGAAGTAAAGCTCTTTCCAACCAAGATTGTGCTAGACAGTCAAGAGGAGAAGGTTAGCACCTGCACTATACCTCAAGCAACACATAGCCCTTCAAAACCCACACCATCAACACCCACACATAGCAACCTAAACCCACATATGTGGAGGCCCTTAACATTAACATGCCCAAGCACCAAGGACCTTCAAAGCTGAAATGCAAACAAACACCAGTCACAACCAAAGTGACACATAGCTCACAACACCAGTGTTCCACCCAACAACAGCCCCTAAGGCAAGACAACGCACCCAATACTTTAGTCATAGGTAACTCTATAGTCAGGCACACTGATGTCCCACTCTCCAGCCTGAACAAGGAGAAAATTACAGTCAGCTGCCTGTCGGGTGCCAGGATCCGCCACATAACGCATGCACTCAAGTCACTCCACAACAAGTACAAATATGACTCTGTCATTGTCCATGATGGAGTGAATGACTTGAGACATACCTCCCTGGACTACATGAAAAGAGACATGGAAGAGCTCTCAGATCATGTGGCCCAGGCAGGTATGACCCTAGCCCTGAGTAGCATCCTGCCGTCACCCATAATGATACCAAAGTACAAGGACAAACTTCAACAATTGGCTAAGCTTCTGGTGTCATTCACAAGGGATCCAGTATCTGTCTGCCTTCAATGACATGATCAACAAACCACGATGCTTTGCCAGAGATGGTCTGCCCCTGTCACCGCTGGGATTCAGGTTACTGGCCAAAGCACTTGTGCCCCTATAGTGCATTTTTTAGGCAGGGTTCAAAGGACAAAACCACCACCATAACAGATACAAGCATGCAAAATCTGAAGGTAATGCTACTCAATGCTAGATGTCTAAACCTCAAAATGCATTCTTTCGAGGCACTCCTAAAAATGGAGAACATTGATATGCAATAACTGAGACCTAGTTCAATGCTCCAGAGAGCACCCCTTGCAATACCAGGCTGCAACTCTTACCACACTTTTTGGCCACCAAACCAAGACCGAAACACTAAAGGTGGAGGAGGGTCCATATTCACCAAGGATATTCACACCTCCAGGCTAGTTGCCCAACACAATGGATCTGAAATTCTCCAGGTGCAACTAACACTAGGTAAGACTGCAATCCAAATTGTAGCTTGCTACAGATCCCACACCATGCCCCAAGATTCTCACTACACCTTTCTAAACATACTGGAAAATGTTAAGATACAACCAAATACCTTAATACTGAGTGATTTCAACTACCCTGCCATTAAATGGGAAAACTACTCGGGTACCAACACCTTTTCCCAACAGTTCTTGGAATTCATAAATTCCATTGCCTTAGATCAACTAATACATTGTCCCACCAGGGGCTCCAATGACCTGGTCATTACCAACATGGGAGATAGATGCTCCACACGAGTGGTCACCCCCTCATTGGTCAGGTCTGAGCATAAGCAAATCACCCTTGACATCCACATCCCACCAACACCCCCCAGTAAGGAAATCTCTGTAAAAAAAAATCTCCAAAGCCAACTTCATGCTACTTAAGTCAGAAGTGACAAACTTCATGACACCCATGCAGACGGGAGCTGAAAGTTCGACTGCTGAATCTTACACTAAGGCACTGTACGAGCACATCTGATCATGCATGAATTGTGCGATCCCCAATAGAACCAAGACACTCTCCTTCAAAAAAGGGAAGCCAATATGGTGGTACCTTGCCATAAACAGACTTTACAACGAAAGGAAGAAACTGTTGCAGAAAAGAGGAAAATCCCCAGGATGCAAAAAACTCCCTTATTAGCCTCAAGTAAGAAGCTGAGATCCCTCATAAAATCCTCCAAAGCTAGTTATGAAAATAAAATTGCCAAAGATTCCAAAGACAACTACAAGGAGTTCTATAGTTTTGTCAAGAATCTAAATGGTAATGCTCAGATCTGCTCTAAGCTACAACAGAATGGCATTAAATATACTGATCCCAAGGATATTGCCAATATCCTGGCAGATCAATTTAGTGCCAACTTCAACTGCCTCTCACCCCCTAAAGGGCCCATCTGAATACCAAACGATTGCCAAATTCCAGTAATCACAGCCACACAGGTAGAAACCACACTCTCCAATGCTAAGAATACAGCTTCCATGGGACCAGATGACATCCCAGGCTATGAACTACAAAATGAACTGGCACCTCACCTAAGTGTCATGTTTAATCATAGCCTCACCTAAGGCTTCATGCCCACTGAGTGGCGCACAGCTACAGTAATCCCACTCCACAAGGGGGTATCCACCTTGGATCCCGAGAACTACCATCTCATCTGTCTAACAAGCCTGATCTGCAAGAGCATGGATCCCATTATTATGGAACTTATAAACAAAGACATTGGCAACCTTCAAACACTGGACCCCACCCAGTTTGGGTTTGTGAAGGGCCTATTTTGTGTCCTAAACCTGATTGACTTCTTCAAATCAGTCTCCAGAGCTGTGAAAAAGGGTAAGGCATTCCTCACAGCCTATCTGGACTATGCCAAGGCCTTTAACACCATCCCTCACTCTGCAATCATAGATAAACTTACTAAACTGGGCATAAATCCCTACGTCACTCGATGGGTTGCCAACTGGCTTACTGATAGAACCCAGACTGTAAAAGTAGCCGACTCCAAATCCAGTTCCAGACAAGTGACAAGTGGAGTAAACCTCAGGATTCAGTCCTGGGACCGCTCTTGTTTGGCATCTACTTCTCTGAAGTACAGGCCAACACTTAAGGACTCTGGCTAACAAGGTTCGCAGATGACTGCAAACTGGGAGCCATTATTGAATCCCCAAATTATGTGGATATTCTACAAAAGGGCCTTACAGAAACAGATGCTTGGTGCCAGAGCCTTGGGCTCAAGCTTTATGCCAAGAAATGTATAGTTATCCACTTTGGGAAAAACCATGTACCCATGAATTACCACATAGGTGGCAGTACACTAAACACTGAAAGTGTGATGCGAGACTTAGGGACACAGGAGGACAGTGGTCTCACCTTCAATAACCACATTGCCACAACAGTCAGGAAATCTTTCTATGTGGCACACCTCATCACTAAGGGCTTTTCATCTAGAAAAAAGGAGGTTATTGTCCCACTGTACTCATCCCTCATTAGACCCATTATAGAATATAACACCCCATTTGGTATGCACCTCTCAAGACATCAGCAACAACTGGAAAGGCTGCAGAAACACCTCACTAAAAGAATCACAGGCCTAAAGCAGATGCCTTATGCTGACCGTCTAAAAAAAATCCAGCTATACTCTGTGGCATATCGTCTACTCAGAAGCGATCTCTGCTTAACATATAAGGCCATGTCAAACCCTGAGTTGTTGGACATGCTCCACTTAAATAAATCCCAATGCCTCAGAGCCACACGCTCCAGGGATCTAAACCTTGTCATCACAATGAACAAAACATGCTAGAGGGATAGGTTCCTGGCCCAGAGACTCCCCATAATCTGGAATAGACTACCCATACATGTCAAGCAGAGCCCCTCTTTGGCCCTCTTCAAAAGGAACATTGACGATTGGATGGGAGATAGGAAATTCACCCCAGGGATCACGTCAGTCACCCTGCTAGACAGGGGTCTAGGGAAGTAAATATTGTGGGAAGAAATATCCAGGGAATTGTTATGGCTAGGCTTTTATATGCTCTAGGGTCCTATGGGCGATAGCCTAGTACCAACCTATGAACCTATGAATCATGAAACTGAGTGCAGACAAGACTGCTGAGCTATCGTTCTGGACTCCAGGATATCAGTATTTTCAGAGTGACACATTGTCTCTACGCTTGTATGTCAGCCTGATTTCATATAATTTAATCATTTGTTCCCCCAACTGCACACTTCTTGAGAGCCTTTAGCTCATTTGTACAGCACCCACATTGTTGTCTTGTATGCTTGTGAATATTCCTACCAATACCATGATGCCAGTAATCAGAGATTTTCATTAACAATTCCTGTGATACATTTGTTAGCACATGACAAATGCTACCTAATTACTGACATTGCATATCATTATATCGGTATTCCTTCCATTAGATTCTGAAACATACACGCATATAATATATGTGTGTGTGTGTGTGTGTGTGTGTGTGTGTGTGTCTGTGTGTCTGTGTGTGTGTGTGTGCACTGTGCATGCACAGACACTCTGCAACAAAATCCACATATATGGAAGATTATAATCTTGCTAATATATTTACAGGGAAGACATTGAAAGTAACAGTGAGGCTTTACAAAACTGCCACTGTTTCCATTCTATTGTTCTGAAACTTTCAGGACTGCCCCACTTTCTGAAACGCACAGATATACTTTTTTGCCTATTAGTTATCCCTGTATTTGTAAATAAGCAATGCTTCTTTAAAGTACAGGTATAGGAGGTGCAAGCTGCAATGCCATTACCAATTTTTAGACAGCTATTCAAAATTCAAATAATCACTGTTATTAATTCAGAATGCAATTATACACACTCTCTCTGCATGATTGAACAGTTTGAATTATATATAATAGATGCATGAAATTAAACTCCTGCCAACAAGGGTGCGCTGCAGAAGCATTAGATGCAGGACATCCAGATTCCATAACCATAACAGCTTCTCCCCACACGCACGCTATCAGACTGCTAAACAACAAACCCATAGCCTAACCCGCTAAATGTGTAAACAAACATTATTTATGTTCAATGTCATTGTTATTTACATCACTTTCTACATAGCTCACTTTATACGTCTATATCTGCACTATGAAAACTGTAAACTTTAAGTATATGGCATATATT
Source organism: Protopterus annectens (assembly GCF_019279795.1). NCBI lineage: Eukaryota > Metazoa > Chordata > Ceratodontiformes > Protopteridae > Protopterus > Protopterus annectens. The sequence continues at coordinate 377,184,770 of NC_056751.1, read as the reverse complement.
GGTGATGGCTGACAGGTAAAGTTTTTTACGTGTGCCTTTTTATTTATTTATAGTACTGTTTGTTATATATTATTATATTTCTACTGAGTCTTTTCCTGTTGCTGTATTTGTTTTGCTTCTTCTGTAAAAAACTTTCATTTTTTTCTTCCTTTATTTATTTTTAGTATCTTATTTTGATTTCTATTTTAGTATTTTAAATTATTATTAATTTAATCTTATCTTCCTTCTGTAAACTGTTATCTCACAACTACAGCATTATGCAGTCTTACAACAGACTGGATTGAGCTAACACACTACCTAACCATCACTAAGTTAGCGACAATACACAATCTCATTAACAAACCAGAAAACTGTCCATATGTAAATGGCATTATCAGGCACTACTCTAGGAGCAGAATTCTGTGCCCGACATGCAAAAAAACAGCTATTTGTAATCCAAATAAACGCAGCAAGGAACTCACACTATACTGAACAGTATATCTCAAAAAAGAAAAGTAAAACACCAACTCTCTCCCTCTCAAACTGACAATTTAAAGTCCTTCAAATCATAACTAACACAATGCCGAATGGATTCCGTACTGTGATCCTGCACTTTCCCAGGCTAAAACTCTACAACTGCAAACACACCACCAATGTTATGCTTTTTTTACATTTCAGCTAAACTGTACCGTATCTCCTTCTTCCTTTTCCCACTGGTTTTCACCTTCACTACACTTCCAGCTGCTACCAATCTATAACAAAATGTTAGAAATTAGAATGTGTCTCTGTATCTTAGTCACACATTTACTATACTGTACTAATTCAAAGGGAGAAGAAGCAACTATGCATGTGTAGATCACCATTATTATGCACTTCACTGACTGCATTGTGTATTTTTTATTTCTTGGTTTATTATACCTTCTGTAATGTAAATTATTTCTTCTCTGTATCCACTGTATTTACCATACAATTAGACTTGACTTCCCCGATTCCCACAGCAGACCTCAACACACACAGGCACAACATTCTTCCCATTCCAGCCTAAAAGGTAATTAATTCCCTTGTATTTTTTTTCCACAGTGACCTTTGCTCTTTGCATAAAATGGTGGATCGTGTTGGCAATGCATGGTGTTTTTATACATGCCTCACTCTTGTGAGGTATCAGGAACTGTAGGATTTCAGCTTTGTTTTCAATTCTGGCACGGTGCTGAATCAGTGCTAATTGGTTAGTTCAGCTTTCACTTGCAAACTGAGATTAATTAATCAGCTTCAGAATGAAATGTTGTCTTATCATACATGTATTTTAATGCAATTGCTAGAAGTGTAGAACAGTATTTTACTAGTCAACAGTACAGAATAGCAGCTCATGATCTCTCTCTGTCTCTGTCTCAGTCGGTCGGTCTCTCTCTCTCTCTCTCTCTTGTCTCGGTCTCTCAAGTGATAAGTCTCAATGTGTATTTATTATAAAAAAAAAAGCAGCACGGATCTGCAGTTTGATTTTACAGCACAACTTAAGTACGTAAGGCTAGTGTTTAATCGTGGTCTTGTGGGCGGTCTGGATCTCATTGTATTGGCTGCTTGAATGACTTACCGCACACAGACTGTAGACTATTTAAGTGGCAAACAACTCATTAATGTTATGGTACAACAATGGTGTAGTAAAATATTTAAGATGCTGAATCTACATTATAACTAACTGATGTTTTGGCACAAGTGGGTGGCTGCATGTGTGGGGGGGGGGGCCTGAACCCCCCCACCACCACATTGGTGGGTTTACTTTTGGTCCATTTAGGTTTTTTCCTCTGGTGGCCAAGCGGTTCTTTTCACAGGGAAGGATTTCGGCAGTCTGTGCTTTCAGCTGAATGCAGTTTCGGAGAAGTGGAGTCAGGTAAGTAAGATTCGGTGAAATGTGATTTTGTTATACAAGGAAGACCAGAAATATTATGGAGAAGAAGCTGGAGTTGAGGAAAAAGTCCAAAGTGGCATTCCTAGACTTGCAGAAAGCATGTAACAAGATAAAAAAAACATTAACTCAAGTCTAGCATATTCAAATAACTTGAGATCAGTTTTCTTGAATATCCTTGCTGGTGACTAAAGGTAATTATTTGTTGTCCTTTTTGCATTTCTGGTTGACTCATTTTCATCCACTGGGCATTCCTTGGTATTGCTGCATGTAACAAGATCCCAAAAAAGCTGATTTGGGCAGTTCTGCATGGTATGGAATCTCAGAAACATTGGTAACATTATTGCAAACTAAGCACAAGGATCCAATGAAACAAGTTAAAGTAGTGTTAAGACTCACAAAGGTGTTCCCAGTGGGAAAGGGTGTGCATCAGGGATAACTGTGAGTAAATTGCTAGTCATACACCTGGTGATGGACTGCATTGGCAAACAGTTGAGGGGACAGTGCAACAAAGCCACTGTATGAAAATAATATGCCAGCAAAGGATAGGGGCAGGGATGCAAATTTGAAGACCATGAGATAAAACTCAGTGCTGGCAAGACCTTTGTCATGACACAAAATGGGGGAAATCAGAAAAAGCAGAAAATTGAGACAGTAGACAACAATGGTGGAATGAGTTAAGAGTATCAGGTACCTAGGAAGGATGGCTGAGGGGAAGGGAGCTCTGAATAAGGAGGTCAAAGCTAGAATCAGTGGGACTGCAGCCAAGTGGCACAGAGTGTTGGGGGTAGTGAGAGATAGATGAATACCAAAGAAGCTTAAAAATAAGGTATTGAAAGCAGTGGTGTGACTAATATTTCTTTATTGTACAGAAACCTGGGTAGTGAAGGTAAAACATCTGAGGAAGCAAGAGGTGATGCAAATAAAATGCATGCGATGGGTGTTAAAATCCACATTGTTGGACAGATGAAGAAATGATGACAGAGCAGAAGCCAAAAGTAGCTCCAATTGCAGAGAAGGTGAAAGACAACAGATTCTGTTGGTTCAGGCACATGTGCAGGAAAGCCAAAGATGATTTGCAAGAGGAAATTAGAAAATCCATTGAAGAGATGGATTATGTAGGTGAAGACCTGTTACAATCAGGCATGACTGTTAAAGAAGGCAGGAGAATGGCACTGAAACTACAGAATTAGCAACAGCTGACACAACACTTTGATTCCCAAGTAAAAATGGGAAAAAAGGGAGATGATGATAATCACTTTAGGGCTATACATATGGTTCCAGCTACAGGTAATTAATACATTTCCCATTTCCCTACTGATCTTAGAAAAAGATGTATGTATATATATATATATATATATATATATATATATATATATATATATGAATTTACTTTATTTTGTCAAAGTGCCATAACATTGTATCCCATTTTGTCGAAGCTGAAAATATCGAAGCCCACTTCATTGAAGAACAAGAACTATGAAGATATTCCCAAGGTAAGTAACTACTTACCTAAAAAGAAAGAAAAACCCAAACCATGCCATCCCTAACCCACCCCCTACTAAATATACCAACTCTGAGATCGCACTACTGTTGGAAAAAGGCAAAGTTCACCATCTCACACAACATGTTACTTACCCTGGGAAGTTCTTTGTAGCTCCAGTGCTTCAATGAAGTATATATACCAAGCAAACAACACACAATGGAAAGACGCAGAGGCTACCAAAGTGGGGGATTCACCCCCTCCCACACCCCCTACTTAAATATACCAACTCCATGATCGCACTACATGGAGAAAGGGCACAGTTCACCATAGTGGTCCAGTGGTTCCTTTCCTTGGGAAAGGAATTCTCTAGTTCATTATATCGTTAAAAGTCAGTTTCATTGAATAGTGAGTGGGTAAGTGCAATTTGATGAATCGTACTTTCGTTGATAGAAAGTAGATCCAAATATATATGCGTGTGTGTGTGTGTGTGTATGTATGTGTTTATATATATATATATACATATATATATATATATATATATATATATATATATATATATATATATATATATATATTTATATATATTATATATATATATATATATATATATATATATATATATATATATATATATATATATATATATATATATATATATATATATATATATATATATATATATATATATATATATATATATATATATATATATATATATATATATATATATATATATATATATATATATATATATATATAAAATATTATATATATATATATATATATATATATATGTATATGTAAAACCAACAACCAGTGCAATCACCATGGCAATGTACATAAAAAGTACTTTAATAAAAAAAATACTTTTATAAACGAGTAAAATAATTAAAATAAGGCACTTTCAGGTAGCATCTACCCTTCTTCTGATCTATTTTAAAACGGTAGCCAAGAAACATTTAAACATATCATAACCAATCAAATGTATAGAATTCTCTTCCTTCAACCAATGAGTGTATAAAGCCACTACAACATTTCTACATAGTAGGATGTTTCCACCATAGAATCTTGACATGATCTGATGTTTGCAGACATTATGTCTTCAAAGCTGGCAAGTAAGGTCTTATATAGGTACACTACTTGTTAAGCTAGCCTGATCAGCAATGAAATGACTTCCTATAACTTTAAGACCCAACAGAGTTAGCAGGAAATGTGTTTGAAGTTAAGGATTTCTCTGATAAATGATTATTGGAAAAATTTTAATTTGAACATTTAGTAGAGATATTTTGTTTAGGAGGTGACATGAAAACTACAAATGATATTTGAATTCAGTTATGACTGGAATTTTTGGAGATTTGTAACCAAAGGAGAGTGATTTTGAAAGAAGTGGAGCAGACCACTACAGAAGTGCCAATCATGGCTTTTACTTGTATGCTATTCGTTCAAACTTCAGATCATGTCAGGATTCCATGACTGGTGGAAACATCCTGCTATACAGAAATGCTGTAGTGATTCTATATACTCATTTGTTGAAGGAAAAGCATTCTATACATTTGACTGGTTATGATATCTTTAAATGTTTTTTGGCTACTGTTTTAAAATAGATCTGATAAAGGTTAGACGGTACCCGAAATCACTCAATTTAATTATTTTACTCATTTATACACTTATGTTTTTTATTAAAGTACGTTTTATGTACATTGCCATGGTGATCGTGTTGGTTGTTTGTTGGTTCCATATATATTCTCTACAGTGTTGCTCTTTAAGAGCCATTGCCTTATTTTTGTTTATATATATATATATATATATATATATATATATATATATATATATATATATATATACACATATGTATACACACACACACACACACACACACACACACACACACACACGTTAAATATGAAAAATATGGCTTAGTCAAGCAAACACATATAGAACATTACCTGTGATGTTAAGATGAACACAGAAGGTAGCACATAGTCAGCCATATGCATTACAAAGTGAATTCCTAGTGTAGTCATTTATCTCTGATTTGATTATATAAAGTGGAATTGGGTAACACTATGTGGCCAGTTTTCAAGTATTACACAAACAGAAAAATAAAACAAAGAAAAGTGAAGGGTTTGCTTAGCACTGATATATGGGCTAACTGCTTTAATTCTGCCAAAAGTCTCAAAATGAAGAACCTCACATAGTGAATTGTGGGAGAAATGCTGCCACCCAAACATAAAATCCATTCCAAACATTCATGAGCATGGCATCAGCAAAATACATATTTGGAAAATAGCTGACATCACCTTATTATTGTTATAGTTATTATTGTTATTGTTATTACAGGCACAACAATGGAAAAAATGCTCATCTTTGTAGCTGGAAAATTTACAGAGTTCTGTCTTCCACGCCATAGTTTTGAAACATCATGGTCTTTTCACTTGCATCAGAATGTTTACAGAAAAAAAAGTAGGACTCCCCACTCCCAAAAAAGGAAAAGAAAAAAATAGCAAAGAAGCGCATACATACATACATAAATACATAGATAGACATCGTCATTCACATATCTATCTGTGTGTGTGTATATCTATATCTATACTTATATCTGTAGCTATATATATATATATATATATATATATATATATATATATATATAAATGAATGAATGAATGGACGTATTTGTAAAAAACAAGTGAAACGTACCAGCATGTTCATCTCTTGGACAAACAGTGCTAGAGCAGTTACGCAACACTGCCTTTATCAGCAATTCTGTTATCTCAGGAAAGTGTCATAGGGTGAGATGGCTCATTTCTGTTTCCATTTCCTCAAGACCTTTTCAAATCAGTTTGCTCAGCCACTGCCTAAAACAGCAAAGCCTGCAGATTGCCAGCCAGTAGCCTTGTTAGCAACAGCAGAATAGGAAGTCACCTGCTTGTCAGGTTCTGTCACAGATGGTTATCACAATCATATTATTTTCCCCAAGCTGGTACAATAAGTACTTTTCTTATCAATGAAACAGGCGTCTGCCCTGAAAGTGGCCAGTCACAGTTAATTCTGTTATTTCCAAGTCAAGCAATAACACCTGGGAATGTGTCACACATACCCTGTCCCTGAGACGCTAAGTGAGTAGTGGTGGCAAAGCTCAGTGCAACATGACTGGGTGTCTTTTTTTTACTTTCTGTAGTTCACAGAATGGGGGTGATTTGGTTAGGTAATCACTTAATTTTAATGGTTTGTTTCTCATTCCCCAAAACAACTACTTTATGCAATAAAAGTAGTCTGAGCAAGTCTTTAACAAAAATGAAAGCATAGTGAGAGAAATAAAATGTACTTTTTTGTATATTTGTGTTTGATTACATGTTTTTTTTTTGTTTATTCAAGGAAGAAAGCACTTAATTAGTAGTATGAGAAATAAAATGCATGTGTTGCACATTTGAGTTGTGTTCTTATGTGTGGATGTGTGTTGTTTTTTTTTTGGATGGAGAACAGTTACCTATTGTATCGCATTGTTAGAGGAGAGCAGAATGATTTAGTTTTGACAGGTGTGTGTGTGTGTGTGTGTGTGTGTGTGTGTGTGTGTGTGTGTGTGTGTGTGTGTGTGTGTGTGTGTGTGTGTGTGTGTGTGTGTGTGTGTGTGTGTGTGTGTGCGCCACACACTTCAGTGTATCGGTAAATATGTGTGTATGTATGTGTATGTATATTTATATATATATATATATATATATATATATATATATATATATATATATACACACACACACACACACACACACACACACACACACACACACACACACACATGCATACACACATATATGGTCCATGTCAGCTTATTAAAAAGCACTATACAGACAGTCATAATACTAGATATACAAGTTTGAAATGTCAAAATGATGCTAAAATGTTGAAATCAAAATACCTACTCCCCTACATCAGCTTATTAATGTGTGCTTACCCTAACCATGTCCCTGTCACAGCCCTAGAAAAACCCTTTCCTTAGCACTGCCAATACACAAGAGCCTCAGACACACATGACATGCTCCAGCTCACATGCAGAACACTAGCTCTTTCTCCTTCCCTAGCCCTTACTTTAATCCGAACCTGTAACACTTGCGCACATCCTAGCACTTCTGCTACTGAAACGTTTAGTACATCCAAACATTTTGACAATAAAAAGCAAAACCTACCCTTACATAATACCTCTCAACCTCTTAGCACAAGAAATATGGACAAAGCCTAAAATAATGGGGGGACAAAGGCCCAAAAATAGGGACAGATTTTAAATATAGATCTTATAAATTTAGAAAGTTGCTAGAATAATAAGGTTTGTGTTAAAAAAACATTTTCTGAAGGTCAGTAAGCATGAACCTCAAATGTATGTTATTATTTAGTTCAAACCTCAGTGATATGCCAGAAAACCACACATTTTATGAGGAAGAGACCAAAAATATGATGCAAAAATCTGGAAATTCCGTGAAAATCTGGACAGTTGAGAGGTATGCCTTACATTACCTTATCCGCATGCACTCAGGCTTGGCCTTTATACATCTGCAGCACTTGAAAAAGAACACTTTCAATGAACTTCCCAAGCACTTTGCTCTATTGCTAAACTAATGCATTGACAGAGTGAAGTTAACGTATACATATATTTGCATAGACAGATAGATTGTATAGACATATATACATGATTGTATCATGAATGGACACCAACACAAATGACCGAAATACAACTGAAAATGCAACATTTTACCCAATGCCATTTTGGAATGTCACAAATCATGTATTGCTTAAAATGTACATGGCCAAAGTTGGATACTGGCAAACTAACTACTAGAAATATTATAATAAATGGGCTAGAATATTTAACAGATGTATGGGAAAATGCATTTACAAGCTCAGTGCCTGAACATTTTTGCTAGATCCATAATAGTGATGGAAGTCAGTTATAATTATTTATTTATAAGTTGAATAGCTGAGTAAAAGGGTTTTAATTCTGGGACGATACAAATTGACTATCTAAGATTTAAGCAGATTTTTTTTTGAATTAGAGGCATTTCACCTGTAAGGTTTAAATAAGGAATTAAAGTGTTTAGTATTGTTCAGAATATTGCATTAGTAGGGTTGTCTTTTGTTTTGTATTGCTCTAAAGTTAGGTATGTTTAAAACCAGCTCTGAATGGATTTTCTACTTAATTTATAATATTTCAGAAAGTTGCTTTTGACTGAGGTGTAATGTGGTTTAAATACATGGCAGAATGCCAAAAAAAAGCTGTACAAGATATTTGGCTGAAGTACATATAAAAAAATGAACAGGAAATTTTAAATATTATAAAGGAATGGATCAATCAACTAGAAATAAATGTCAGGAAATAAGTTGTCATGTACAACATGACCCTATTAAAACAATATCAAATGCACAGAACTGTTCCTAGAAGGATGGGAATCACCAAGTAAATACATTTTTGTTTTTAAATAATCATCAGACTTAAAGCAGAAGTGGGAAACAGCAACATTAGCATGTGCCATGCAGTATGTTGATACACTTATTCAGTGAGCTGAATGATGTCATCAACGATTATGAATCAAAACATACTGTAACTTATCCTTTACGATGGTGCCACTTTGTTTACCCAATCATTCATTTTGCAATCAAAAATGTATATCTTTTTGACAAGTCTGAGTTGACTATATTTTCTGGCATTAAAGGGTGCTTATTGATACTGTTGTATTTTTTCAACTATCTTGGAAAACTTCAACATCTTTTTTTTTTGTGAGGTGATCATGTTAGCTAGTTTGCAATCAACAGAATGTCTGGTTATCATAAGCCTATTTCTCTCATTTACATTTGAGAAGGATAGTCCATAAAAGAAGTGCCCCCAATTTAGGGCACTTTCTGGCACCACCGGTAGTCCCCATTGGAAATGACAGGTAAATATCCACTCTGCCTTGTTTGTGACCTGTTACTTAACCAGAATTTTACCCATTGAGTTATCTATAGATTGATTTTTAAAACTTTTAACTTTCCAATTATTCATATATGTAGATTAGTATAAAATACTTTAGGAAGCACAATATAAGCAGCAGGCATTGTCAATCCTTCACAATGTGCCACTATTACCACGACACAAAATGTTGTAAGGTTTTAAAAGGCAATAACTCCCCTAAACAAACTCATACTGATAATATATATATATATATATATATATATATATATATATATATATATATATATATATATATATATATATATATATATATATATCAAACAAAATTATACTGATATATATATATATATATATATATATATATATATATATATATATATATATATATATATATATATATATATATATATATATAACAAAATGATGTTCCCTTTGTTAATCTCAGTAATATATTAACAGAATACTGGTCAGTATGATGGGTCTAATATGATCTGCCTTTATGAATCTGCTCTGCTATAGCCTGCTGTCATGGGTCTGGGATTTGTCTTCATGCTAACGTTAGGCTTTCTCCAATTTTGTACAGGAAAGCACCAAATATGTTCTCTGACCTCGTGGAACTTAGATGCTGAATTGTACCTGCAGCATTAATCATCATATCTATCTATTTACAAGGAATGGCTCATCTTATCTGGATGGATATTCTGACATTTACTTCTGCACAGAGTGACATTTTCACAAAAAGATTTTCTGTAAGTACACTTGGTACATGTACTTACTGTGCCCCTTAACAGTGGGATCACTTTCAGTTCTTATCAATGATATGTTTCATTCACAATTTTGCCAAATTCATACATAATTGAATGTGAATGAATTACACATTCATAAAAGGTAATCTTATTCTAATTGCATCTCATACTTCAAATTTTGGCCTTATTTGTATTTCCTACTTCTATCTCTGCTACTGGGAACTGTCAGTCTCAGCTGAGTGCGCTATTCAAGCATGAGTGACAGACAAGCTGACTCCTCTTGTTGACAAAATGAGTGAGGGGATATTCCTTTTGTTAAGTAGTTGTTATTCTTTACAAAGCAACTCATTTAGTAGCTGTTTGTAGCTAAAACAAAAAAGGGATCATAAACATCTCCCTGGGAAATCATAAACATCCAAAATCTAATAATGTGAGTGAAAATAATATATTGATACTCTGAGATTTTTAAGTAAAACAATGATTCATAACTACTCTCAATTCCAAGCAAATGGAGCTAGTGCTCTTTGTAAAGAAGTTGTTACCTCCAGTGAGACACTTTTGGGATAAGTC